>NC_141903.1:17540984-17844015 GCF_057802395.1 Ceratotherium simum simum | reverse complement strand
AAGTTTTAGACTGCATTCTTTCTAGAAAAAAACATCTCATTACAGTGGTCTTTGGGCATAATAATCTCACCATACTTTATCCCTCAATTACCCAGAGCTTAATAGTAATTTCTACCAAAGGACGTTCCCCTTGCCACAGTGGAGACAGAAAATTGCGTACATGTGTGTAGTAGGGAAAGTGGGGACTGGTTCTTAGGGAGGCAGCAAATCATTTAGTGAGAATGTGAAAGAGAAAAAAGTTAGAAGTTAAGCCTAGAGCCCAGCTTTACGGGGCCCAGCTGCTACGTGTGTTGGCTGCTAATGGCTCACAGCCAGATACTCTTCTCCGGAAATTTGCCCTAAGCCAGTGGAAGCCACCTTGCTCAGGGAAGCCTGCGAGGATATGCCAGCACGCCCCACCCCAACCACAGGTGCAGCTCTTGGCTAATGACTGATTGATGTAGAGCAATAACAGCCTGGCTCCCTTGCCCCAAGGTGGGACAATTTGGTGGGGCCATTGCTGCTGTAGAACTCCCAGGGGATCAGGCTGAGTCTTTGCCTAGTGTCTTCCCCTGCCTGATCCTGCTTCCTCACTCCCACATTGATTTCACCTGAGAGCCCTGTCACAATGACTCACTTGTATAAGAATCCTCATCTCAGGCTTTGCTTCCAGGGAATCTGACCTGAGATAACAACCATTCATGACAAATTCCGTGGAGAAATATCCTCCTTGTGTGCTGTCTCTTAGCTTACAGGGGTAGTCCAGAATCAACCATTTGTTTTGGTTTCAGCTGGCAGATAGGAGAACGAATTGCCAAGGATGCAGAATTGAGCTTGGTGTAGCAGAACTGTGAGGTCTCAATGCTGTGAGGGTTGGGGAGATAGTAAGGGAGGGAACAAATCATTATTCAGTCTCAGACACTGGGTTCAAACCTTGTGTATACTTTACCCTATTTATATTCTAATAAACCTAGCATAATGTCCTCCAGGTTCATCCATGTCATCGCCTATGACAGGATTTCCTTCTTTTTAAAGGCTGCATAATATTTCATTGTATGTACACACCACATTTTCTTTATCCATTCATCTATTGATGGACATTTAGGTTGTCTCCCTTTCTTGGATATTGTGAATAATGCTGGATGAACCTGGAGGACATTATGCTAGGTGAAATAAGCCAGTCATAGAAGAAAAAGTTTTGCATGATTCCACTTATACAAGGTATCTAAAATAGTCAAATTTATAGAACAGAAAGTAGAATGGTGGTTGCCAGGGGCAGCAGGGGTGGGGAATGGGGATTTGTTGTTCAATGTGTGTAAAGTTTCATTTATGCAGGATGAATAAGTTCTAGAGATCTGCTGTACAACATAGTGCCTGTGGTTAACAATACTGCATTGTACACTTAAAATTTTGCTAAGAGGGTAGATCTCATATTAAATGTTCTTACCATAAAAAAAATAAATACATTCTAATAAGCCTAAAAGGTGGTTTAATATTTTCATCCTTATTTTATAGATGAGCAAACTAAAGCAGGGCAAGTTGTTTGCCCAGAGTTATATAAGTTTCGATGTGGCGCAAGAGGAAACAAAATCTATCTTATGTTTAGTTAACAGGATTCTTTCTAAATATTGACATAGCTCTCTTTCGAGACTAATTTATTTTTTGGTGAGCAGGGGATCATTTTTCTTTACAGTGCTTGTTATCATTCAAAACCAAGAACTTAATGGTAAGTTAAGGAAAAAAATGGAGGCAGTAAACCTAGTTAAGAGTCTCTGCTTATCTGGGTCTTTCTTATCTGAAATGCAGGGTTTTCAGCAATGTTATTTCCAAATCCAGCATGCATGGTTTCAGGGGAACCTCGTGATTTGGAATAATTTTATAATATTACCATAGCAACTTATGTGATTACACAGATACCGAGAATATAAATCCATGACAAAAGTGTTAGGAAGGAAATTTTTTTAAACACATATACAGTTAGAATTAAATAAAAACAGAATTTTGTTTTTGTGGGGTGATGGTGCAGAAGGTGTTAAAAATGAATCTTATTTTATTATTTTAAATATGAGAAACTCTGTAAGAAAAAGTCAATGTAATATAACAGGTGTAAAAAAAATCCTGAAGAAAATAGTGCTGTATAGCAATGTAAGACAGAGGGCTGCAGAAGAGTCTGCATTTCAGAAACCGGTTGAAAATGTACTGAATAGAAGAAGTAGCTGGTGAATAGATTAATGAAAATCATCAATACAATGATTTGGATCATTCCTCTCCCCAGCCAAATGTGCCCAGTTTGGAAGTTTCAAAGCTAGGAAATTAAAGACTGTTAGAATGGAAACAGTTCTTAGAGGTCATTTATGATGCTTGACTCTCCCTGCAAATTTTCCAATAAATGATATACCGATAACGTACAGTGGTGGAGACTGGCTGTTTTTCCTGCACAGTTTCTATTCCTCTATCATATGGTAACATGCACTTTGATTTTCTTTGGGAAGCCACCGTCTCCCATCACATCCTTGTGTTTGAATGGGGCTGAATCTACCCCAACCCCAGGCTTCTGGGAAGATGCATGAGCCAGCTAATCAGAGCACAGCATCCCCCAAGCACAGCAATGAGATCAAGCTGAGCAGAAACTGAAGTCCAACAGACGAGGGCTCACTCAGATTTTTACTGGAACTCTTGGGAAAGAGGCTCTTTCTTTCCACAGTATTTGCTAAGGTGGTAGGATGTAAGCCAAGAGAAGCAGGTATCCATCTTGACACAAACAGGATTAGGCCTGCCAGAAAATGAAAGCAGCATCCAGAAATATGATTGCATACCTCACACGAGCCCTTGGCAATGCTTGGCAATTCTTTTTTTTTTTCCCCACTTTTTTTTTTATTGAGGTAACATTGATTCATAATGTTATATAAATTTGAGGTGTACGTCATTATATTTCTATTTCTGTGTAGACTACATCATGTTCACCATCCAAAGACTAATAACCATCCATCCCCTTACTAATTACATCCATCACTGCTTTT
The DNA here is from genome assembly GCF_057802395.1 of Ceratotherium simum simum. Taxonomy (NCBI): domain Eukaryota; kingdom Metazoa; phylum Chordata; class Mammalia; order Perissodactyla; family Rhinocerotidae; genus Ceratotherium; species Ceratotherium simum. The sequence goes on along the minus strand of NC_141903.1, from coordinate 17,841,016 downwards.
GCCCTCCTCCCTCCCCTCTTCCCTTCTGGTATTCACCAATCTAACCTCTGTATCTACGTTGTTGTTTTTGTCTTCTATGTATGAGTGAGATCTTACAACATTTGACTTTCTCCGTCTGACTTATTTCACTTAGCATAATACAGTCCAGGACCATCCATGTTGTTGCAAATAGCAGGATTTCCTCTTTTCTTTATAGCTGAGTATTATTCCATTGTGTATATACACCAATTCTTCTTCATCCATTCATCCATTGATGGGCATTTAGGTTGTTTCCAAGTCTTGGCTATTGTGAATAATGCTGCAATGAACATAGGGGTGCATATATCTTTACGCATGCGTGTTTTCGTGTTCTTTGGGTAAATAATCAGCAGTGAAAGAGCTGGATCATATGATAGTTCTATTCTTAATTTTTTGAGGAAACTCCATATTGTTTTCCATAGTGGCTGCACCAGTTTACATTCCCATCAGCAGTGTATGAGAGTTCCCTTTTCTCCACGTCCTCTCCAACACTTGTTATTTCTTGTCTTGTAAATTATAGCCATTCTGACAGGTGTGAGGTGATATCTCATTGTAGTTTTGACTTGCATTTCCCTAATAATTAGTGATGTTGAACATCTTTTCATGTGCCTTTTGGCCATCTGTATGCATTCTTTGGAAAAATGTCTGTTCAGATATTTTGCCCATTTTTTAATTGGATTGTTTGTTTCGTTGTCGTTGTTCATATATTTTGGATATTAACCCTGTATGGTTTGCAAACCATACATCTGATCGGACTACTTACTCTGGCTTCAAGGTCATATGTGTCTTGGTCTTTTTCCCTCCCACACTCCTTTCCTACTGCTCTCTCTCACACTCGCTTGGCTCCAACCACAGAACTTCCTGACTCCTCAACTCAAATATGAAAGCATGCTCCAGTCTCAGCACCTGTGAACTTGCTGTTTGCTTTACCTGAAATATTCTCTCCCAGTTCTCACATAGCTCACCTCCTGATCATCGTCACCTTCCTGACCACCCAATTTGTTATAATCCCTCCTCAAACCCCACCATCACTCTTTATTCTTTAGGCTTGTTTGTCTTCATGCTCTTATCGCTGCCTATGACACTATGTATTTACTAATTGATTGTCTCTACCACTAGAACTTCATGAAGGCAGAACTATGTCTATTTTACCCCTGTATTCTCAGCACCCAGAATAGTGCCTGACACAGTGGATTTTCATTAAATATATTGGAACAAATCAATGAATACATGAATGAATGAAAGCAGCAAAATTCCTGACACGGCTTTTGAGCACCCGAATCCAGCAATGCCAGGATGTAGCCCTTTCCCCCAACTTCTCAGTTACATGAACCAAAAAATTCTCTCTCTCTTTTTTCACTTATATTTGAGTTCAAGTTCCTGTAACTTGCTGTTGAAAGAGTTTTGACTATGGCCCGTGTGGTGCTAAAACTGTCTTATACCAGCCTATGAGAATGGAATGTGCTTATTTCTTCCCAACTCTGCTTTTAATGATGTCAGTTAGGCACGATGGGAAAATTTACACCATGGAAATCAGCAAACTCAACAAATCAAGGCTTTTTTTTACCCTCCTTGGAGAGCTAGATTTAAACATTTGCCAGCACACCACTGCCTGTCTACAGCTATTCTTTGTATAGTTCCAGTAACGGGCTCTCCCTGATTTCTAAAACAACCTAATCCAACATAGGACTGCTGTCACCATTACAAGTTCTTAGTTATAGTGTAGCTTTGGAAATCTGCCTCCTGAGGCATTTCACTTTTTTTTTTTTTTAATTAATTTTTTTGTGAGGAAGATCAGCCCTGAGCTAACATCCATACCAATTCTCCTCGTTTTGCTGAGGAAGACCAGCCCTGAGCTAACATCTATTGTCAATCCTCCTCCTTTTTTTCCCCAAAGCCCCAGTAGATAGTCACATGTCACAGCTGCACATCCTTCTAGTTGCTGCATGTGGGATGCCGCCTCAGCATGGCCGGACTAGCAGTGCACTGGTGCGCGCCCGGGATCCGAACCTGGGCTGCCAGTAGTGGAGCGAGCGCGTGCACTTAACGACCAAGCCACGGGGCCGGCCCCCGGCATTTCATTTTTCAGTTCTCATTCTGCTCTCTGCAGCAACACAGAGCTAGTCTAATCACTCTTCTATGGGATTAACCCTCCAGTATTTGAATAAAACTCTTTGTATATTATCTTTTCTCTTATTCTTCACCCTCATGTATTTCCAGTTTAAATATCCAAAATTTTCTCCTTTTTTTCCTTCTAATTGGCCAACCCCATGTTTAAAAAAAAACGCTGCTATTGTTATATATACTGAAACATTTTACACATGGTAGGTACTCAATTGATGTTTGATGCAAATTTATAAACAATTCTAGAAGACAAATTCTCTTGATTATAAAATTTTTAGTAATTTTAATATTGATGTACGTTTAGAACTTCTGTAAATAAACACATATTCACAAGTCAACATAAATTTCTTATTTCATTTCGAAAAGGTTCAGGTACACATCTCTGATGATATTCCTTCTCATGTCATTTCTATGTCAAATATTTTTGTAACACATAAGGAAACAGAGATTCAGAGTTGTTGGAAGACTTGGCCACCAGTATTAGCAAAATAAGATCTTCCAACTCAAATCCCAGCCTTTTTTTCCATTAACCCCTAGACTCATCTCTTTTAAGAAATACCATTTTTTTCTACCATGGAAATGGCTATTTTTTTATGTTACTTAATCATGATTTACCTTCTGTTAGGTCTCACTCAGGCACTAGATAACTAACTTTAGTTAGGGTCTTTAACTACTCTGGGCCTTATTTGCCTCATTGCCAAATCTAGCTGGTATTACTTAACAGCCCGAAGACTAATAATCTTTTATGAACTTTTTCTCATTTTCTTATTAAGATTTATGACATTTAACAAAAAATATCATTGATTTTTATTTTGTAATTTTCTGGGTGCTTATTCAATCCGCAAATATTAATTGAGGATATTTTATTAGACAGATAATCTTCTGGGATCCAATGGTACAGGGATGGACAGGATGAACAAGTCTCTGATCTCATGGAGCTCATATTTTAATGAAGAGTGGGGAGGAGCAGACAATGAAGAAGAAAAACAAACTGAATTGTGGATAGTAGTAAGCTGTTGATAAAAAAGAAAACAGGTTTATATGGTAGGGATGACACTGTGGGGTGGTGGGGAGGCGGCTGGTTGGTCAGGGAAGACTTCTCTATAGAGGAGACTTTTGAACTGAGGCTTCAGTGATGATAAGGAGACAGCCATGCAAAGTCCTGGAGGGAAAGAGCATTCCAAGCAGAGGAAGCAGTGATGGTGAAAGCCCTAAGGCAGGAATGGGCTTGGCTTTTCTGCATGAAAGGAAAAAGGTTAATGTGGCTCTAATGTACAAAATGATGTCGGAGAGGAAGTCAGAGGCTAGATCATGGATCTTATGAACAATAAGAAAGTCTTATTCTATTCTAAGGGCTATGGGAAGCCATTGGATAGGTTTAAGCAGGAGAGTAACATGATATGACTTATATTTTTAAAATATCACTCATTACTACGTGGAGTATAGAACGTCGGGATCAAGCATAGAATCAGGGAGACCAATTGGAAATAGTCCAAGAAAGAAATGTGGCATAGTGTCATCAGTAGAGAGGGCTATATTTTGAAGGGTATATTTTGAAGGCTGAGCCAGTAGCATGAGGATGGATTGAGTGCAAGTATTGAGGAAAAGAGAGAAATCAAGAATGAGTCTTTGGTTGAGGATTTATGCAACTAGATAGTTGGTGATGACATTTCCCAAGATGACAAGGCATGGGGTGGAACTGATTGGAGAAGGACCTGGGTCTCTCGTGTCAGAGAAATGGGATAGCAGATCCTTTAAGATAGTCACAATAGAAGCAAAAGAACAATTCACTGGGCATTAGGAGAACAGGTTTCTACCCCTCGGTCTCTTGATTATATGAGCAATCCCAGGCGTTATCCCTAAACACGCCTAAAAAGTCTTAGATTTTTCATTTTTTATGTGAGTGGTTTAGTCTAGATTGTTCTAAGTTTCTTCCCTGCTCTTCCCTTCTCTGATTTACAGCAACAACTGCTTCTTCACAGCCCAGCGCTCACAGGCTCCTGTTTTCCCACAAGAAGAGAAGTCCTTGTTCCCAAAGTCAGAGCTGGGTGTTGCATTCCTTGTCTGCTCACTTTAACTTAATTATTTTGCATTATCCTGCCTTTGCAAGGCGATAGAGCAAATAGCAGTTCATGTGCATTAATTTCATAGCTTTTCAAGCTGATAAGTTCATGTCTTTAAAACACAGACTTGAAATAGCTTGCTTTATTCAAGTTGGGTCTTACAAATGGAGAAGTATGTTAGGAGTAGGTGTATGTAGGAGGACATCATATGTGCTTCTTATCATAGATCCCTCTCTATTGAAAAGTTTTTCTTGTGGTCAAATTCATCCAAACGAAAGACATCCAGAAATGGTATAGGGAGCCACTTATAAAGAAGAGGGAGAGTAAAAGTAAACAAAGTAAGAAAGATTAAGGTGCCCGCCTTTAGGAATAATGTGCTGCCTGCCTGAAAAAGACCCGAGTACTGTTGTCTCCAATAATGCTTCCATTAATCAAAGCCTCGAAGTAACTGCATAATGAGGCAAAGAAATTAATGGATATTAGCATTTTGCTGTCCTTTCTCCTTTGCTGGTACGAGTGGCAAACGCGAGGTCTGTACCACTGCCGTTTATCTGTCCCAAAATATGATAGCTGGGGAGAAAGAAACAATGACAACAGAAATTCCCAAAGAGAGTTCTGCAGACCACTCCACATTATTGAAAGATACTCCAGGGGCCGGCCCCGTGGCTTAGTGGTTAATTGTGCATGCTCCGCTACTGGTGGCCAGGTTCGGATCCTGGGCGCACACAGACGCACCACTTCTCCAGCCATGCTGAGGTGGCGTCCCACATACAGCAACTAGAAAGATGTGCAACTATGACATACAACTATCTACTGGGGCTTTGGGGAGAAAAAAGGGGGAAAAAAGGAGGAGGATTGGCAATAGATGTTAGCTCAGGGCCAGTCTTCCTCAGCGAAAAGAGGAGAATTGGTATGGATGTTAGCTCAGGGCTGATCTTCCTCACACACACACACAAAAAAAAACATAAAAAAAAAAAAGAAAGATGCTCCAAAGATAAAACAGTTTCTCAGTTAGTACGTGTAGAAAACTTTACACACTCTACACTTGTCTTGGAAATTCACAAAACATATTACAAAGCCTCACAGTAAAGAAATCTGTTTACTTTTGTTGAATCTAAAGTTTCTCAAGCTACTTTGCTAATATTTCAACAATCTACAATACACTTTGAGAAAGGTAGAGCTGCTCTTTTTTCATAGAGTCTCTACAGTTTCATTTACTTAATTACTAGAATTACCCAACTCAGGCTCCACAAGGCTCAATAGCATGGCTTTTATGCCATCTTTATCTGGGCACAGTGCCTGGTACAGAACTTGTGCCAAGTCAGCCTCGAAAATATTAACTCAATTTGAGTTACATTCAGTCTAATATTCTGCCTGTTGGTGATGTGGATTGTCTATCTCAGTTTCATTCAAAGTGCGAAGCCATTTCCCAAAAGCCTAGTTGATCCCCATTTGGAGTCTGTCTTCAAAACATGCTTTGAACTTATTTAGAGGCTCAGCTTCAAGAAAATTCCATCTATTTAATTTGCAGTTTGAAACCCAGAATTACCTTTTACTTGTTCAAAACCTACTGTTTTTCAGCTTTGTGGAATTCTCTCTGGTCTTAATTGTTATGAAGTGTTTATTTGGTTTAAAGGAGGAGCTGCCATTTTAAAGTTTCCAGCAGCTGTTTTTGAAGATAGCAAATCTTCTTGGAGTGGTTTTCTTTGTCCTGAGAAGAATCTGACTGGCTCCTGAGAGGTGAAGGCTAGATGGAGAGGTCCACAGTGCTTGTGGGAACCTTATAGCACGATATTGACAGCACCTGAGCTGAACTGGAGAGGAAACTGGTTGATTTCTATGGCTTCAGATGAGCCTTTTGGGAGGAAAGGGATGGAAACTGACCACTTTCCTTTCGGAGAAGTTATTGGAAATTCTCTGATAAATTAAAATGGTTATAAAAGAGGTTTTCTATCAAACAAAGAGCCTCAAAAGGGAATTCATGATGAGGAAAGGGAAATCTAATGTGGTGAGGAACAAGGCAGTCATGGTGGGAAAGCTAGTTTGGGCAGAGAATAGGTGGCCGTTGAGATGTTCTAGAGTTTAGAGCAAGCTTAGGGACAATGGCTAACCTGGTGATTATAATCTAAAGGACTCAGAAAGGGGAGGAAACTAGGCATGTCAGCTGCACGCAGAATCCAGGCATATTATACTGTGTGGGGCTAATTTTCAGCAGCTACACTGTGTGGCAGAAATAGGAGCACCTGTGAGTCTAAATCTGGAATCTTTTAGTAGAAAAATAACATTTTCTAATTCTTTCTGTCTGGGAATGGGTTGACCCATTTGGCTTGAGTAATCCCCTAGGGAGCTGTAAAATTTGACGCAATAAATTGGGGGGAGAGGGCGATAAAAAGGCTTTTAACAAGACATGTGACTTGATTTTGCATCTGTTCATCTTTTGTTTCCAGAGTTACCCTTATAGCTTCAGAATTCTGACTACTTGGCTCTGTACTCATAGACTCTGTCTTCTTCTTTGAATTATTTTAATTAAATACTTAAACCTCATATTTCCTATAGAAAGAATGTTTGTCTTCTTTTTCAGGGAGGGCACTTGCTAAGAAAATATGACATAGCACAAAGAGGAGGATAAACTGTTTACTGAAAAGTTTCCTTATCTGGTAAAAAAGGAGAAACTATCCAAAATCTTCCCTGGATTATTTAATACAAAACCTTTTTTTGTTTACCAAAGGAATAATCTATCTTTGCCATTTTCTCCAATATCTAGCAAAAATCGGTGCATATGTTAGGTAATCAAACAATACCTACTGGTTGATAGGAGGGCAGGAAGTATGGCAGTAACAGGATGATGTTCAGAGGGAAGGCAAAGAGAAGCCAACCACAGCAGGACATTGTAACAGAACGGACACAGTTCTACTCTGTGCCAGGTGCCAGGATAAGTGTTTTTCATGTATCTATTCAGGAATTCACAAAACAAAGCTACAAGAAAGTGCTCTTATTATCTCCATTGCACACACTAGTGAGGTTATAGGGCCTCAGAGTAGCAGAGCTGAGAATTTGAACATAAGACCATTTAAATCCAGAACTCAAGTTCTTAACAACTTTACTCTAAGACCTTTCAAAAAAATTGAGGTTATCCCTATCTACCTCAGGAAATATCTAAATAAAAATACTTTAAAATACGTTTATTTATTTATTTATTTTTAATAATTTTATTTATTTATTTATTTTTCCCCCAAAGCCCCAGTAGATAGTTATATGTCATAGATGCATATCCTTCCAGTTGCTGTATGTGGGACGTGGCCTCAGCATGGCCAGACAAGCTGTGTGTCGGTGCACGCCCGGGATCCAAACCCGGGCCGCCAGCAGCGGAGCGCGCGCACTTAACCACTAAGCCACGGGGCCGGCCCTAAAATATGTTTGTTTATACATAGATACATAGATATAAGTATTGTCATATTTTTAAAATCAAATGACCAAATTTATAGGTCCAACAATAAGCTGCCTATCCTATTCCTTCCCTCTCCCATGACTCTGGGATGTATCTCTTCTGTTCATTTTCCAACAACAATGGTAGTTGATGCAGATTTTCTATGTTATTCTCTAATGTATGAGCAGAGAAAAACACCGATTCCTAGCCTAGTGAATCAACACTATTTGAAGATGTCTTTTCTTTTTCAAACAAATTGACATCCATTCCAAGGGGGAAACATTCGTCTTCTCCTCCAAAGTCTACCACAATTTGGCAGACTGTCCTAAGCCTGCAATGAATCCAGCCCCTGCACACCTCAAGTAAGTCATCCAGCCTTTCATGGTCTCATTTTCCCCTTCTGTATCATGAGGGTTGAAACCAAATTCTGAAATAATATCTAGCAGTGAACTTTTGAAGACCTAGGTTAAGCATAATATTACTTAAGGGATTTACATTCAGCTTATATCTAGACCAGTTTCCCTGCTATTCCTAGATGATAAATTCTAAATAAAGAAGCAGTACTTGGTTATTAGAAAATTGTAGATTTCTATTTAATTTCATTACTGTCAGAGAACATGCTTTGCACAATTCCAATTTTCTTTTTTTCCTGAGGAAGATTTGCCTGAGCTAATATCCACTGCCAATATTCCTCTTTTCTTTTTTTTTTGTTTGAGGAAGATTAGCTCTGAGCTAATATCTGTGGCAATCTTCCTCTATTTTGTATGTGGGTCACCACCACAGCATGGCTGACATATGGTGTAGGTCCACGCCTGGGATCCAAACCTCTGAACCTGGGCTGCTGAAGCGGAGCATGCAGAACTTTAACCACAGGGCTGGCCCTGATTTCATTTTTTAAAAATTTTTTGAGATTTGTTTTGTGGTCCAGAGTATGGTCTATGTGCACTTGAAAAGAACATGTATGAGTGTTAGGTAGATTGTTCTATAAATGTCAATTCAGTCAAATTGGTTGATAGTGTTGCTCAGGTCTTCTGTACCTTTATTGATTTTTCTGTCTACTTATTCTATCAATTACTGAGAAAGGAGCATTGAAGCCTCCAATTATAATTGTGGTTTATCCATTTCTTCTTTCAGTTTTGTCAGTTTTTGCCTCATTTGTTTCGAAGATTTGTCGTTAGGTGTATAACATTTAGTATAGTTGCGAATTAACCCCTTTAAGTAATTATATCTTTAGGCAATGCTCCTTTTCTTTCTGGTAATATCCCTTGTTCTGAAGTCTACTTTTCTGTTGTTAAGATAGTCATTCCAGATTTGTTTTGATTAGCATTTGCTTGTATATATTTTTCTATCCTTTTACTTTTAATAAGATGTATTTACATTTAAATTGTGTTTCTTGTAAACAGCATATTGTTGTGTCTTGCTTTTTTATCCAATTGACAATCTCTATCTTTTAACTGTTGTGTTAGAATAACTGTAATTATTAATATTGTTGGATTTAAATCTACTATCTTGCTAGTAGCTTTCTATTTGTTCCATCTGTCCTTTGTTCCTTTTTGTCTCTTTCTGCCTGCTTTTGAATTAAGTATTTGCATTATTCTTTTTTATTTCCACTATTGGTTTATTAGTTATACCACTATGTCTAATTTTTTTTTAGTGGTTGTCTTACAGTTTACAATATGTATCTTTAATTTATCATGATATACCTTCAAATAACATTATATAATTTCATGCAAGGTGTAAGAACCTTACAAGAGATGACTTCCTATTTCAGTATTCTGTCCTTTATGTTTTTGATTTCATATATTTTACTTTTACATATGTTATAAAACAAAATACATTTTCAATATTTTTTCTTCAGTCAATTATTTTTTAGAGTGTTTAAAAATAAGAAAAAAATGTCTTTTATATTTACCTTCATTATAACTATTTCTAGATCTCCTTATTTTTGTGTCTGTAGATCCAAGTTTCTGTATGGTATCCTGTCCTTTTGCTTGAAGAACTTTCTTTAAGATTTCTTGGAGCACATATCTACTGACAATGAATTTTCTCAGCTTTCATTTGTCTGAAAAGCTCTTTATTTCATCTTAATTTTTAAAAGATATTCTCACTGGGTATAGAATTCTGGGATGCCTTTATTTTTTCCTTTTAGTACTTTAAAGATGTCATTCCATTATCGTTTGGCTTGGAGCCTGCAATGATTTCTATCTTTATTTCTCTGTAGTGTGTACCTTTTTCCTCTACCTGCCTTCAATATTTTCTCTTTATATTTGTTTTTCAGCAGTTTCAATAGTTTTAGTTTTGTCTTTTTTTTTTGCCCCCTTGGAGTTACTGCACTTCTTGGATCTGTGGTTTGATGTCTTTCAATATTTTTGGACTATTCCTGGCCATTCTCTCTTCAAATATTTATTCTGCTCCACTTTCTCTCTCTTTCTTTTCCTTCTGGAATTCTAATTACATGTATGTTAGATCATTTGATATTGTCACACAATCCGTACAAGCTTTATTTTATTTTTTTCCACATTTTTTCTCTTCGTGTTTCAGCTCAGGTGACCTCTATTGACCTATCTTCAAGTTCACCAATTATTTCTTTGACTATGTTGAATCTATGGCAAAGCCTGTTGAATAAATTATTCATATCTAATACCCTGTTTCCTACAGTAATTTCCAACTGCTCCTATAACAAATTACTACAAACTTAGTGCCTTAACACAATACAAATTTATTATGTTATAGTTCTGGAGGTCACAAGTCTAAAATGGGTTAGCAGAGCTGTGTTCCTTCTGGAGGCTCCAGGGGAGAATCAGTTTCCTTGCTTTTTCCAGCTTCTAGAGGCTGCCTATATTCCTTACCTCCCGACCCTTCCTTCTACCTTCAAAGCCAGCAGAAAAGCATCTTCAAATCCCTCTTTCTCTCTGACTTCTGTTTTTGTCATCACATCTGATTCTCTGACACTGACCCACCTGCCTCCCTTTTATAAGGACTTTTGTGATTACATTGGACCCACTTGGAAAATCCAAGATAACCTCCACATATCAAGATCCTTCACTTAGTCACATGTTTTAGGGGGCTAAAATAAGGACATCTTTGAGGGATTATTATTTTGTCTACCACACCTTATTTTTGATTTCTAGCATTTTCATTTAATTCTTTCTTATAATTTCTATTCCTCTACTGAAATTACCATCTGTCATGTAAATTTCTACCTTTTCCATTATATCTTTTAGCACATTAAATCATATTTATTTTAAAGTCTGTATGATAGTCCAACAGCTGGGTCATGTCTGAGTCTTGTTCTTTTGTTTGCTTTACCTTTTGGCAGCGGATTGTTTTTGTCTTGCTTTTTTGGGTATCTCATGATTTTTTATTGAATACCAGGCATCTTTGTGGAACACCAGAAACTGAGTCAAACAACATTTACACTTGAAAACAAACATGTCTCTTGTCAGGCAGTAAGTGTGGAGGGTTGAACCAATCTAGTCAGGAGTTGAGTTCATTTGGAGTTTGTTGTTGCTACAGTTTCCTTCAGAATTCTATAGGTTTTTAATTCCTTAATGAAGCCGTGGGCTTAGGGTGAGGCTGGTATTACCAGAGGTTTTTTCCCAAATTTTTTTCTCTAACCTCAGCTTTCAGCCTTCCTTATATACTAGTGCCCCAGAAGGGACCTCTGCATGCTCTTGACCCAACTCTAGTGGTAGATTCTGTTACTTTACTTGGTTCTTGCCAGGCCGATTTTTAGGGTCAGGGTGTCTCCTGTGGTTCTATTCTTGCTCAGTCCTAGATAATCCCGGTGTTCCTAGGCCTTAGAGTGAGGTTTTCTCAGCAGTCCTGTCCTTCTTCCCCATTGTCAGCAGCCAGTAGCTCTCCCTTGTACCTGTAGTGTGGGAGAGTTATCTTCCACCTCCAAGTGGTATGAGACCTCTAATAGTATTATAACTATGGGATCATGCACTTGGGACTATTTTTGCCCCTTCCTCTTGGGTATAATGTTGTTTTCCATTTGGGCCCCAGTAATACTGGCTCTTTACTCTGCACTTTGGGAGTTACAGAATTTGCTGTCTCTCTCCTATGTGCTTAAGACTTGAGTTAAGAGCCAGCTAGGGGGTCAGGGCTGATCTTTATACCCACAGTTGCACTGCTACAGGTGGCTCTCTATGGTCACCTGACTTTCCCCTAATCTTTCTCATGAGCACGTGGTAGAGGTCCATCGAAAAGAGCATGAAAGTGTGTCCAAAATCCCTTTTTGTTTATGGCTCCTAGGAGTTTTATATTGTCACATTAGTCCATATTCAAGCTTTGGCAATTTGTTAAACATTTAACTGATATCTTTCTACCTATTTTTATGGTGGCCCCACGTTTTTCTTGTACTCTGTCACAGATGAGTTACTCCATGAATCCCATTTCTCCTAGAGGGTGAGCTGGAATGTTCTTTCTTGGATTTTGGGCTACTTGGTTTCTCTGCCACCTCACCTCTCTGAGATGTAACAATAAGAAAAGTTGTGATTTTCTAGTTTATCCAGCTTTTTTTTAATTGTTTCGGTGGGAGTGACATTCTTTCCAGATTTCTACATTCAGTGTAGAAGCAGAACTATCTAGAAAATTATTTGTTCACGATAATATTGATGTTGTTCTTTTATAAAAAGGAAAAATATTTTGGTGAACTATATAATCTCATTCTTTTCTATTAACATTCCTTCTAAATAATAATAAAAGTGATAATAACAATGGTGATGAGGATGCTATTGATGAAATGGTAGCTTTGTTGTTGTTGTTAGTGCCATTGATTATGGCAGCTGCCTTTCACTAAATGCTTACTATGTTCCAGGCAGTGAGGTAAGTACTTTATATACTTCATATATGTAAAGTGTATAATATACTTTATATATGGTTTATTTTTTAATCCTTTCATAAAACCTAGGGAGCAGATACTATTATTATGATCTCTAGTCTATATATGGGAAAAAATGTTTAAAATTTTCCCTAGCTGCTGAGTAGAAGACCTGGTATTTAAAATAAAGAAAGCCTGATACCAGATTCCACCTTCCAAATTAACCCATGCTATTATATCTTCCCTCTTCTTTCTTTTTTTTTGTATCTAACAGTGTCCTCCTGCTCAAATGCCTTCTCTTCCTTATGGCCTTCGATAATCCACTGGAACTGATGTCTTTTTAAGACTATATTCCTGCTTTTTTTTAAATGATATATAATTTCTCCTATTTATTATCATTGCAAATTTTACCTTCCTGCTAGACTTCTAGGTCTAGGACTGGATTTGGAATTCTATCTAACTTATCATTGTGGTTCCCACAGTTCTCAGTGCAGGGCCTTGAAGCTAGACAGGCTTTATACATAAGCTTGCCAATCAATCTAATTTGCAGAAATTTGGGGAGAGGATGCTGCACTTTTTGCTATTTGACTTAGGAGAACAGAAGAATACATCTGAAAATGTCATGTATAACTTAGTCCTTCCTGGACATCTTCAATTGTTGTGGTGGTGTGTGAGGCATCCATAGGGCATTCAAAGAACTAATCTCCCACTTCCTGACTCCCCAGTTGTCCCTCTACCTAAATGTGCAACTCCTCCTCCAATGTTTCCTATCAAAATAAAAGGCATCACTGGTCACCCTGTTATCAAGACAGTAACCCTAACACAATTTTTATTTCGTATATTCCTCCCCTCTTCCCACCACATCCAATCTAGCACCAAGCTCTATAGATTCTAGCATCTATGTAACTCTTGAATTTTTCTCTTCCTCTCTCCTACTACCAATCCTGTTACTTATCTGCTTAAAACTCTTCAGTCTCTCCCCACTGCCTCAGAAAAAAGGGACAAACTCCTTAAGAAGTGTTCTAGTTGCTACTGCTGCATAACTACCCAAGGTTAAGATTTCAGATACAGCACAGTGGAGACAGCTTGTATCTGTTCCACAAGGTATGGAATCTCATCTGGGAATACTTGAAGACTGGGAGTAACCCGAAAGCTAAGGGCTGGTAACATCTGGAGAATTCACTTGCATATCTGGTGGCTAATGTTGGCTGTTGGTTGGATATCAGCCAGCAATTGCCCAAAATACTTACATATGGCCTCTCTCGGTGGTCTTTTTGCATGGACTAGTGGGGCTTTCTCACTGAATGGTGACTGAATTCCAAAAGCAAATGTCCTCAGAGAATAAGACAGAAGTACATGGTATTATACAATCTAGTCTCAGAAATCAAAATGTCCACATGGGTTCAAGGGGAGAAAGCACAGACTTCATCATTTGGTGGAAGAAATTTGAAAGGTCACACTGTACAAGAGCACGTGGGTTGGGAAATACTGGTATAGTCATCTTCAGAAAATATAATCTGCCTCACTTAACCAATGCCTTTCATGATTGGATCCCTGCTTACATCTCTATGGTATTGTCTTGAACTCTGCTCTCCAGACACACTAACCTCTTTCCCCTAAATCTACCATATTTACTTGCCTCTGATCTTGTTCACAAGACTACTCCTCTCTCTGAAATACTTTCCAGTGCCTCCTTCTACCCACCTTTCCTGGCTAACTTCCTTCTAGATGTTTTTTCTTACTGCCGACCTCTCCTTCAAATCTGGGTTGTGCCTCTTTTTCTATCCTTTCCAGATCACTCAACATAGTGCTTGGAGTATGGTAAATGATCAAGAAATATTTGTTGAATGAATGGCTGTCTCTCCTAAATTAGAGACATTAATATCCAGCTCACCATGGTATCCCCTGAGACTAGTACAGTGCTGACCCATAGTATGTGCTCAGAAATATTTGCTGGAAGAATAAAGTACTGTGTTTCCTCAGTGATCTGTAGAGGATTTTTGAGAATTCATGGGGCTAGGAAGAATTCTTTGAAGAAGGCTCCATGCTGGGCCTTTGCTATATCAATTGTTTCTAACAGAACTCTGCAGAGCTAAGTCATGATTCTATTGTGTTAGCAGCCTAAAGCTTCCTCCAAGTTGATTCTCTCCACCTCTCACTTAAATCAACATGGTCTCTGCTCAAAGGAAAGAAGCTAAATTGGTCACATGAGAACTTGCCAAATGATGAGCATCCTAAAATCGCTGCCAGAAACTCCAGTAGGGATTGAAAAGAAGAAATTATGCAAGTTTTCCTCTCTCAAGCTGGGTAACAGAGCTATGTGAGCTTCTTAGTCTTCCTATAAACATTGCTATGGTAACTGACAGGTAATTAGCTGTTTATCACACGTACACACATGCATACCCACACAGTTTCAAGCTGGAGTCCTCAAGCTGCAATAGTCAGTAAGCATAAGGAAAGGAAATCAATTTGCAAACTGTTCTTAAAATTACATTTTTGGATAGCCTTCCCACTGTGAACTTTCTGAGGAAACAAAATATTTATGGTATGGACAAGCAATACTAAAAATGATCGTGTTTTCAACTGTCCCCTAAACATTTTCCCTTTCACTTCTCCCTTAAAAATAGAATTTGGATTTAGAGATCCATCTTAAAGTTTGAGCTGGGAAACTGACAGAAGAGATTGCAAAGCAATGGGATGAAGATAATAATAGCAACATCAACAGTGAACTCAACCTGTTAAGGAAATATGCAAAGAAACCAAAATTTCTTTCATCTAGAGGCCAAAATGACAAATTATTTTCTTTCTATTCCCTAACATGCTCCATAGTGCTAACATGAGAAAGGAATAGACAAGGTAGATACTCAAAGAGAGCAAATTGCTTATTTTGGTTCTAATCTGTATCATTTTATGAGAAGAATACTAAAGCCCGTTGTGCATTTTATTCATTTAATTTCTGAACATATTTGTATATAATAACCTTCCACCCATATGAAATTACATCCTATTTATGCATAATCAAAAGAGGCAGTTGGAAGAAAAACAAGTTCATAATAAGATCTGCAGTAGAGATTAAGGAGGGCCTCAAATATTTTTAAGGAGGAATGAACTCTTTTTCAATGCACACTTTATAATTATGTCATTTGAGTTTCTTGAATCACAACTTTATTTTGAAAAAAAAAAAACTTTGAAGAAATTACCAGTGTATCTATTTTGTCTTGCTTAGAGGAGCATGGCAACAGATGTTTCTAGTACATGTAGATATAACCTAAGCTAGCCTAGTATTTATTAAATGATAACACATATCATAGATCAAATCTAAAGAGCATATTTTAGAAATTGTGCTAATGTGTTTCTCAGCAAGAGGCCTGTGCTCCTTGATCACTTCTCTCCAGGAAGCCAAGATGGTGTCATACATTAGGAAGGAGTGAGTTTGAAGAGCACAAGTCATCAAGACAGAGGCAGGAGAGCTACTTTGTCGACTCTTAAAAGGAGTCATGATTGGAAATCGCAATGTATAACATGCCTCTCGATAGACTCTGACATCCTGGCTTATTACAGTTTTCCAGAGGTATATTTAACAGAAAACAAGCAGGAGGTGTGGCTTCCACCTCCTGAGTGTGACAACTGAGAACTATCCTGGTAGTTAAAGCAAGAAACTAGGGCCACCATCTCTCTTTCCATCATTTTAACTCCAGGTTTCCCAGTCTCAGCGCTTGCCTCCAATGAGATAAGACTGCTCATTTGGGCTTTCTAGACTTAAACATCTGTGAGGAGGGGAAGTAATGGGCACCTGTAGCAACTCTGGTGCCTTATAGTTTGATGGGGAGAGGACACACACACACACACACACCTATTAAGCTGACCTTGACACAACTCTCATGGGGAAGAGCAGATACAACGTAACTCAGTATTACTTCCCTTGGCCCCTGCTGTGCATTGAGTTCTGTCTCCCCCAAATTCATATGTTGAAGCCCTAACCCCCAGTGTGACTATATGTGGAGATAGGGTAATAATGAGGTAATGAAGGTTAAATGAGGTCATAAGGGTAGGTCTCTGATCCAATGGGATTACCATCCTCATAAGAGGAGACACCAAAGAGCTCACTGTCTCCTCTGCCACTCCCTGCACACACACCTAGGAAAGATCACATCAGCACACAAGTGGCCATCTACAGTCCAGGAGGAGAGCTTTCAGCTGAAACTGAATGAGCTGACACCTTGATCTTGGGCTTCCCAGCTCCCAGGATTGAGAAAAATATATTTGTGTTGTTGAAGTCACCCAGTCTGTGGCATTTTGTTATAGCAGCCTGAGTAGACTGATACAACTCCAAAGGTCTCTGATGGAGCCACAGCTGACAATGACACTGTCCATGCATAAGGCATCCTGCAGAACCCGAAAGCTCCAGTCTTGCCACATCACTGCCTTTTTCTACTTAGGGTTCCAGCATTCAGCACTTCTGATTGAAGGAAAATTTACAAATACATAGCATTCCTTGTTCTCTATCATCAATCATATGCTTGATTGTGGTGGGCCTGGAAGGTATGAGGAGAGAAAAGCATAGTCCTTGTCCGTAGTCCCTAAAGAATATCTCTGCCTCCAGCTTTTTCACCTCCAGGAAAACCCATTTTCTTGTACTACCATTCCCTCAAGGAAAGTTTATCACTTTCTATAGTGATAGCTAAAACAGGAGTCATTTCTTATCCTTATTGTAATTCTCATAACACTGAATAGTGTTGTTCACCTCATCCTTCCAGATGAGGCCTCTGAGAAGCTCAGTCATTTGCCCAAGATGACTGGTCCAGATTCAGGATCTGAGCCCAGGTTTGGGTGACCTGAAAGCTCAAGCCCATGATTTCAATGCAATAAATTCACCCAAAGTGTCCTAGAGAGTGGGTGAAACCTTACAGAATATGGAGCTAACCTGATAAACAAATCCAGACTCAAAGATTAGATTTATTAGTCTTAATAAAGCACTCCTCTCTGGCAATATACTTGAATCTTAACAAACACCGTTTAGCTATAGAGATTTTCTCTAATGGGGACATGAGTTTTTGGCCTTTAGAGTTAGATGTGTACAAAAACTTTTCTGTGAGAAAAAAGCTAATGGTCACATTTGTGGTTTCTCCAAACCACGGAAAGGATTCAGAAGGCGAAATTCCACTTTCAAAATCTAGTGCATTAAAATGAAACATACCAGGTGTGTGTTAGGGTGTTAGGATTATGAGTGTGTCTTTCTTTTTCATAACTTCTGTAATGTTATTAATTTCCTTTATGATTGAAAAAAATTGACAATAATGTTTACCGAAAACTTATTATAGGTCTAAATACTCAATGAACAGTCAGCTCATTTTATCCTTATAACAGTATTGTGAGTTAATTGTTATCATTACTTTCATTTTACAGATGAGGAAACTAAGGTCCTGAGAAGTTTAATACTAGTAAGTGGCAGAGCCAGGATTTAAAACTAGGCATTCTTTCTCCAGAGACCATGCACTGAACTCCTCTGCTAAGCTGCCTTTTGAATGGTTGAATCTAGTGAAAGAGAGAGAGGGCCAGAGCATTAGAGTTTGGAGGTCTAAGATAGGGGAGAGAGGGAAGGAGGTGGGACACGACAGCAAGGAGCTGGACAAAGACCCTGGATACCTGAGGATAAATCAGCCCTGCTTCGGAAGAGGTGGCAGAAAGAGCTTTGCTCTGTGGCAGTCCTTTCTGTAAAGTTAACTTATGCTAATGTATTAAAGTAGTTTGTAAATAATAGAAACAAAATGTGTTGTCTAGAAGCTAGGACGCTAAATACTCAGATCAAGCAAAATAACTCCCTGATATTTTATGTCACCCCATTACCACCTCAAAAATAACCACATAAGTAATATTAACTCGACTCAATGTGTAACAACAATAATACAAATCAGTCTGGAAGAGCAACTACCCACCTATTGCATATTCTAATGGATTCACACAGGATAATGAATTTTGCCTTATCTGAGAAGAGCTGTTTTGGCGATGTGGGCAAGATCACTATTTAGTTTGTCTATAAAGAAAAAGAAAGCAAGTTCCTTCATCTATATATCCAAACATCTATCCGTAATTCCATTCTATCTACCCATCCACCCACCCATCCATTCACTCATCTATTCATCCATCCATCCATCCACCCATCCATCCATCCACTCATCTATTCATGCATCCATCCATCCATCCATCCACCCATCCATCCATCCACTCATTTATTCATCCATCCATCCATCCATCCATCTTCCCAGACACTTACCCATCTAATGGATATTTGTTGAGTATCTGCACTGAGTGCAGCTCGGTCAGGAACTGCACATTTGCTGCTGTGACTCTTGTTTGGGCACTATCTCTTCTTTTGCTCCTAGTCCATTATTTTTTTTCTAAGTGTAGTCTATGGACCACCTTCCTCAGAATCTCCTAGGGGTCGTATTAAAAACACATACTCCAGGTACCCATCCACTTTATCAGAATTACTGGCAGGAATCTATACTTTTTATAATCCTAAAGATAGACTTAATCCATTATAGTTTAAGAAACACTAACCTAGACCAACTCTGCTTCATAGGAATTCTTCTAAAGGGAGTTCAGAGAACAGAAACAACTACAGCCTTTCATTCAAAGGTATTTTTCAGTCTCTAGTGCAAAGAGCTGATGATCTAAAGATAAGAAAGTATGAAGAGGACACTGAAGACCATGAAGGGACATTTGCAGGAGCTGATCTTCCTTAGGCTGGACTCCAGAATTGAGAGCCTAGACTGAGAAAGAGTAAAATCAAAGATGGTTGGGAATTCTTAGACAATCATGGCTGTCCTTTCATTCATATCTGATGACCTTCTTTCTGGCCTCTGACCACTTATGTTTCACTTCAGAAGCCTACATACCTGACTATCTTTGAATTTGGAATCAGAATCCCAGATTACTTGTATGATCACAGACAAGTCACCTAACTTCTCTGATCTTCAGATTCCTTAACTGCAAAATGGGAAGGATTACACCTTGTAACTCACAGGCTATTTTGAAACGAATGTTGACATTACACTCCTTTTGGTTCTGTAGCCTTGCTCACCACTGAATTATGCTGGGGATAGTTCTCAGCTACCTCCAGCTCCCTAACCACACTAGACCTGTTTACTACTTATTCCTTCCTTCCACTGAACTCCTCCCTCTAACCATCTACTCCAAATAGCCCAAACCTCTCCTTTACGTTTAAGTTTGTATTGAATATGGAGAACTGTCTATTCTTATACCTGCATGCTAAGAGCTAACAATCCAGTTGTGCCCAAGAAGTTAAATTTTGTATGGTTCAGAACAAGATTTTCTGTCATATATATGTACAAGACAATGAGGTAGCAACCAATGTAGAATTTCACAGTAGATGGCATTCTAAAAAGATCAGTGGGAACCCATACCAAATAGGAGTGATAAATTCCAGAAAGGCTTCCTATACAAATTTCATTATCAGAACATCATTCAGAGTCACTCAATCATTTATTCATTCACTTGTCCAGTCATTTATTTAATCATTTATTAAATTTCTATGAGGTTTCAGCCCTGAAAAAAAGAGTTAGTTTAGGACACCTGCTCTCATCGAGCTTATAGTCTGGTGGGGGAGTACAACCATGTTATTTTACGCATGTAGACAGAAAGACAGAACAAACTCTTGAGAATGAAGGTTAGTGATATTCCAGCAAGTCAGTTTTCTTTATAGGTGGAAAATTAAACTTGAGTCACTATGTAGACCTTGGGGGATGGAAAAAGAATTGGGCAGGGAAAAAAAGAATTGGAAAGAGTGGTTTATATTTTCATGAAAGTAAAAGTGATCATTTTTAGGACTTTTTGTCTCCATTCTCTGGATCTATAATGATTGTCTTTTGTGGAGTGAGCACAGCACTGTCCGTGGTCATGTCCAAAACTCTTCCCACTCAGGTAGGTTTGATACATCAATTAAAGTGGTGAGTGACCCCTCAGAGGTAGAAGCATTAGGTGTGAATGTATGTATTGG
Organism: Ceratotherium simum simum; assembly: GCF_057802395.1. NCBI lineage: Eukaryota > Metazoa > Chordata > Mammalia > Perissodactyla > Rhinocerotidae > Ceratotherium > Ceratotherium simum. The sequence goes on along the minus strand of NC_141903.1, from coordinate 17,820,539 downwards.
AATGAAGTGGTCCATAAACTAGGGTTGAACTTACCGTTCTGAAGCTAAAGTGGCAATTAACCCAGTATAAATGTTAGGGGAACTGGATGAGAGGAAACAATACCCATAAACCTGCCCTAGTTCTCTATAAGGGCTGGTTCCTAGAAGCACTGGGGTATACAAAACTGACAGATGTCACCTCCAAGACCAGGAAGTTGTCATGTCCGAAAGAGGGAAGTACCTTATCCAAGGTCATGAAGCAAGTTGGCAAGAGAGCCAAGGTGAGAGCGCAGGTCTCTCCATTTTTAGTCTAGTGTTCTTTTGACCACATCTCAGTGCATCCATGGACTGAAGCTTTACACTGCTGTCTGAGAGCCCACTCAGCTCTCTCTGGAAGCTGCTGACAAGAAGTCAAATTCACTGAACATGTAATATGCAAGTGAGAGACACATACCGGATGCCCCAACACCTCAGTAACCAGCATATCAGTCAATGTTCCCCTCCTGTGGTGAGGAGGCGCTGCACAGAGCAAGACTGAATCTGGGGCTGCAGCTCACATCAAGAAAGGCTTTGTGCCATGAAACTGATACCTATTTTTCTCCTCGTTGTTCATGTTCAAGTCATCAGCATTGCCCACACAACTAGCACGAATGTGTGCCAGACACTTTACATGGTAAAGAATTCAAATAGTATAATAGCATATACATCTATTCTTACTTAGTATGCATGAATTCAACTCTGCATAATTCTCCCCACTCCAAAAAAAAAAAAAGAAAAGTTGTGTAGAGGGAGAGAGAGAGACAGAAGGGGAAGAAACAGAGAGAGAACAACAAAAAATATGTTAAATAATTCTGGCAATTTTATCCCCTAATCCCCAAGTGTTTTTGCCATTTGGCAGAAATAGTGAGTAATTCTAACTATTAGATTCTTCTCTTCAGATAAAACTTTGGCAAACTGTACGTTACCTGGCACGAGGGAGAGATACTAACATAGGACACTGACTTCATGCCAGGTATTCTATGAAAAACTCTCATACACTTTGTCCCATTTAATCTTTCCAACAGCCTTACAAGCCACCTGATACCCTGCATAGCAAAGGTTCTGGAATAATGAAACAGAGAATAGGTTTATATGATAATACTAGCTTTCATTTGTGCTAGGATTTATGGTTTTCAAAGTATATCCACATCCATAATCTTAATGAAAGCAAGTATTTTACAGATGAGTAAGTAGTAGGAACAGTGGTTGTCTTTCTGACAAGTATCCTTTTCTTTGGTGAATATTTCCTTCCTCCTTTCATGTGGTCTTGGGAATGTCAATCATGGTGCTCATGAGCAGCTGCTGTGCGCTGCCACCCTGCCAACACACAGGGTTGAGCATGTTACCAGCCTGACTTCTCAGATGATCACACCCCTCTGGCTCCTTGAGTCTTCATATATGGACCAGGGAGACATGGAGAGATCCTTCTTCCTTTTGGATAGTGAGTTAAGGCAAAAAGCTTGGAGCTACCGGTGGCCATATTTGTTACCACATGGAGAGAGACAATATGAGAAGAATGTCTAATTTAAAAAAGTTACAGTTGGATTAGGTCAAAAGAAGGCGGGTTGAGAGAGGGAGAGGAGACTGACACTTGCTGTTATTGGTAAGCCCCTGGATCCAGCAATGCCTGAAGTCTTCACCTCCTTTGAACTTCAATTACGTAAGCCAATGACTTTTTTTCTTAAGCTAGTTTAACCCTGGTTTCTGTAACTTCCAACCAAAGAAGTCATGACTAGACTAGTACACCTACAGAATAGGGACCAGAACCAGAATCCTGGTCTTTTCTGATGTCTAATCTAGTGCCCTTTCTCCTAAACTATAATGTCCAGAGAAATCTGGTGCTTGAGATGGCAAAGCAGAGTTATAAATACTCTGCTTTTAAAGGGAAGAGGAAGAATAAGTGTGGAACTGATCACTCAAATAGAAAGGGCAAAATGAAGACAACTAAGAAATAAGCACAATGTATACAAGTATAATTCTTTCCTAATTTTACCAGTGGCTACCCCTAAAAACTAAACCTCAGTTGCCACCACTGCTGATTCCAAGGCCATGACCCTCGTCAAGGAATTCACAGCTTCATTACTTACGCATGCTAACTCAAATGGGGGCAGTTTCACCTTTCTTTCCATCTTTACCACTATTTTCTACAACTGGGCCTTCTGACCTGCTTAGAATATGTTAATTTACAGAATGTAGTCATTTCCCTTATCAGCCCCTCCAGGCAGTTGGCAAGAAGTATTTTCAGCTACAGACCTTGCAATCAGCCACCCAGACCTGCTGGCTTCCTGTGCCCTGACAGATAGAGCTAACTAGCCCTCAGCAGCTTTTATGTATTATCTCTGGCTCCAGAACATCCCCATAAATGAGGGGCAGGCCTGACTTTACCCCTAAGGGACAAGAAGAAAATCTCTATTTGGAGGTTAAACAACTTCCTAAAAGTTCCTCCCTCTATCACAATTTTACTTATCCTTTAATGGTCAGCTCATGTCCCATCTTATCTGAGCAGACTTAGGAGACTACATCAACATTTTGGAGATGTTTTCTTTGTCATGTATGTTAGTATATAATTTTCCTACCATACCATTACCATATACAGTGCAACAACTGGTGGCATAATCCTTATTCATCCATCCATCCATCCACCCATCCATCCTTCCATCCATCCAGCCATTCAACCAGCATTTCTTGAGCGTGTAGTATATGTCAAGCACAAGTGGGAATTCATAGAACTATGCAGAAAAAGAGCTTAGTTATATTCTAGTTGGGAAAGAAAGATAATTACATATCATAATGAGAACGATTGAGTTAATAAAATCAAATAATGGTATGGAGAGTGAAGGGAGGATTGAGTGGGTAGAGAAGGCCTCTCTGAGGAGATGACATGCAAGCTCAGATAAGAAAGAGTCAGCCAAGCAAAGATGCAGGGAAGAGCATCTTCCAGGAAGAAGCAGTCAGCACAAAAGCCTTGGTGTGGAAATGAAGCATGTCAATTTGAGAAACAGAAAGCAGGTCGGTGTGGCTGGCATATAATGAGAGTGGGAAAGGGTGGCTTGTAAAGAGGTCAAAGATTCACTCCTTCTTTGAGTTTTCTTCCAACTACAGTGGAAGGTTATTGGAAGGCTTTTACATCATCATGTAACAGGGACCGATTTAGGCTTTCAAAAATCACTCTGGCTGCAGGGACAGAAGACAAGTGTCACAGCAGCAAAGGAGCTTCACTATCATTCCAGTGCTTAGCATGTGCCTGATACTGTGCAAAGTGCTTTATATTCCTCCTAGATCCCTTTAGAGCCTGAAGAGGCATGGATTGTTTTTGTCTTTTGTAAATGAAGAACCAGTTGGGGATTTATCCCAAATCATAAATATTAAATGGCTGAGCTGGGATTTAAACCTACATCCAAGTAACTCCAAAGCCATTGTGCTTAAATGCTTTATTTATTGCATTATGCTGTGCCATAGACCCTTGATCTTCGTAGATTTAACCATCAGGGTTTTGATTAATTTTAGGAAATCCCAATATCCCACGATATATTAATTTTAATTTTGTGGAAGCACCCACTTGTGTGCACTATAAGGGTGGTGTACAGCAAGGAGGCACTTAATGGGTGAGTGGTTCTTCAGCCAAGAATACACAGTAACTTGTGGAATGTCTCTCTGGAGGCCAAGCATAAAGAACACATGATTCTCCAGGGAACTGTGATGCAAGAACAATTTTTTCTGATGCATATAGAATTAAGAATGAGAAGAGAACACTTACATTTTTCAAATACTACTGCTTTTTTAGGGAATTTATATGCTATAGAAGTATTTGCAAATTGGAGGTTTCTGAATATCTGCAGATGTACTCCTCAGAATTCAAGGGTCTATAGTGTATCTATAAATGAAGGTTTGAGAATACCCATCACCAGGCCCCCTCAGTGAGGCTGCCAGACTTTGTTCTGTCAATCTTGCTTCTCCGTAATTTACACATGGAAACCTCAATTTGATTACAGAATTCAGTAGCCATGAACTCCATGATGAAATTAAATAAATTAAGCCATGCAAACTTTTGTAATTACTTTCAAATCTGGTACCAAGATCTTGGAGGCATCAAAGTATTTGGGAGATTTTCTTTTCAAAGGGAAAAATGGCAAGATGGGGTGAGGCCCAACTTACAGGTCATTGGGTGGAAAGGAATTCTTTTCCTGGATTTCCAGGGGAAATAGCAGAATACCAGTCTCTAGCCACTCACTGGAGTTGGAGCTGGTTGTGGGAATCAACAGAATTCATACAGTCTCCAGCACCAACAGTTAAGTTCTCCCTAAATTGCGGGGAGTGCCACCCCACTATGTACCCTTTGTTCCTGTCCAAGTCTCTTCTCCCCTGAGAGCCCACCTGCATTAGGTCTTTTCTTCTTTGGAGGCCAAAGACTCATATAATTACATGCTTATGCATCTTAGAGTATATATAGTCACCTCAGTTAAGGCAATAACATTGTCCCAGTAATTTTTTGGGGACCAGACCCATCCCAAAGACCCAGATGCTAGGGCAGCTCTGTGGGTAAGAAATGTCTACATAGCCAGGCCTCATAGTTCCCTAACTACCCTATTTACTCAAGGACTCCAGTTGTTTATTAAGGACCACACCATATTTAGGGACGCTTCAAACACAAGGTAATGGTAGACTATAGTGTCTAGGATGGAAAAGTTATCTAGAAAGTACTAGTATTAGCAAATAGCCTCCACTTTGCCCCCGATATTTCATTTATCTAGCAAATTTTTGTTGAGCATCTCCAATGCAATAGGCACTATTCAAGGTGCTTGGGACAAGTCAATGAACTAAACAGACAAAAATCTCTGCCTCCTATTCACAATAGCCAAGAGGTGAAAGCAACCCAAATGTTCATCATGGATGAATGGATAAACAAAATGTGGTATAGACATTCAGTGGAATACTATACAGCCTTAAAACGGAAGGTCCAGCATGGATGGAACTTGAAGACATTATGCTAAATGAAATAAACTAGTCACAAAAGGACAAATACTGTATGATTCTGCTTGTATAAAGTATCTAAAATAGTCCAATTCATGGAAATAGAAAGTAGAATGGTGGTCATCAGGGCCTGGGTGGAGGGAGAAATGGGGAGTTGTTTCATGGGCATAGAGTTTCAGTTCTACAAGATGAAAAAGTTCTGGAGAGCTGTTTCACAACCAGTGTAAATATTCTTAACACTACTGAACTGTATACTTAAAAATGCTTAAAATGGTAAATATTATGATATGTGTTTTTACCACAATAAAAAAAAATCCCTGGGGGCCAGCCCCGTGGCTTAGCAGTTAAGTGTGTGCGCTCCGCTACTGGCAGCCCCCGGTTCAGATCCCAGGCGCGCAACAATGCACCACTTGTCCAGCCATGCTGAGGCAGCGTCCCACATACAGCAACTAGAAGGATGTGTAACTATGACATACAACTATCTACTGAGGCTTTGGGGAGATAAAGGGAAAAAAAGGAGGAGGATTGGCAATAGGTGTTAGCTCAGGGCTGGTTCTCCTCAGCAGAAAGAGGAGGATTGGCATGGACGTTAGCTCAGGGCTGATCTTCCTCACCAAAAAAAAAAAAAAATAATCCCTGCCTCACGGAGCTTATATTCTAGTGAGAGTAGGGGTGTGGTGGGGCTAAGTGACAACATATAATAAACATAATAAGTAAATTATATAGTATGTTGCAAGATGGTAAGTGCTATGAAAAAAGTAAAAGATTAAATAGGAAGGGGAGGATTGGAAGGGCCTGTTGCAGAAGGAAGTTCAGTATTAAATAAATAGCATATACAACCACAATCAAAGGTGATATTTGAGCAAAATCTTGAAGCAAGTGAGTACATTAGCTAAAGAGATACCTGAGGGGAAGGCAAACATTTCAGGCAAAGAGAATAGTAGAGTAGACCTGCTGGTGGAAACAAGTCTGTTGTGTTAGAGGAACAGCAAGAAAGCCAGTGTATTTGCCCTTTTGAGGTACTCATAATGCCTGCGGGCCATCAACAAAGTAGAGGTCTGTGTTTTTGTGGGGAAAGTGATTACAGTTTTACTCTAAGACCCACCATTTTTTTTGCATGTTTTAATATTCATAAAGTTTCCAATATTGTGCTAGGGGCTAAAGAGAAAGTGATAAGCAAGACAGGCACATCCTTGCTGCCGATAGGAGAGAGGAGAGATTCCACAGGCAGTAGCAGTACTGTGGTCAGTGTTTCACAGGGATGTAGGAGGACTAACCCCAGCCGGGAGGTCAGAGAAGGCCTCCCTGAGGATGGAACAGATGTTCTAGCCAAGATGTCAAGGAGTGGAAGTTAGCCAGAAAATGAGCAAGGGGAACAGTGCTCTGGCTGGTGGGGTAGCATGTTGAAAGGCCTGGAGGCAATATGACACAGGGCATACGAAGAACGGAAACTAGTTTAGCATAAATAGAGCGTATGGGAAAAGGGTGCCTAAGGAGCATCAAGAGGGAGAAAGACATATGGAGATATAATGGGAGACTTGAAAGCTATTTTAAAGAATTCTTTTTAATTTTGGAAAAATAGGAAATTACAAATTGTTTTAAGGTGGGAATTGAAGTAACCAAACATTATCTATTTTCTTTTTTTTTTTCCCCCACAAAATTGGTCTCTTCAGTACAGCCAATAATCTTTGGCTCATTACTGTATTCTCACCATTGATCCACGAATGGCCCTCTTTTATTGATTACTTAGTTATTTTCAATAATATTATAACGCCTTTGGACTCACCATCCATTATGAAAGCTATGAGCCTTTGGCAATAGCCTTCATCTGTTTATATGGCTTCCTCAAACCACCCTGTACCCAAGGTAACTATTACCCTACATTCTGAGTTTATCCTCTTGTGTCTTTTCTTTTCCCTTTTTGTTTAAAGTTTTACAACTGTACATATTCTTTCTTAAAATTTTTAATTGTGGTGAAAAACACATAACACAAAATTTACCATCTTAACCACTATTAAGTGTACAGTTCAGTAGTGTTAAGTATATTCACATTGTTGCAAAACAAATCTCTAGGATTATTTTACCTTGTGAAACTGAAATTATATCCATTTTACAACCCTCCATTTTCCCCTTCCCCCTCCCCCTGTCCACCACCATTCTACTGTCTGTTTCTATGATTTTGACTACTTTAGGTACCTCATACAAGTGGAATCATACAGTATTTGCCTTTTTGTGAGTGACTCACTCCACTTAGCATAACATCCTCAAGGTTCATCCATGTTATAGCATGTGATAGAATTTCCTTCTTTTTTAGGGCTGAATAATATTCTATTAAATATATATACCACCTCACTTCAAGTACTCTTAAAATGCATACTTTTATTTTGGCAGGAGCACTTGGGCTGCTATTGATGGAGTCTGGAGGGAGATGAAATAATCCACAGGAGGGCTGTGATATCCTAATTGCACTGGTGGGATCTGTTCTCGTATTCTAGGCATTGGCATAGATAAAGCCAGTTAACCAGAGTTCCCCAAGTGTACCACATGCTTTTGGAGTGATGCTTGGTGCCTGGGAATTATCCTCTCTTTGGTGAATCTGCCATGACTCGTGGAAATCTACTCATTTCTCACTGTGTGAGATTAGATCTTCTACCTTAGCTGAGATCTGCAGAGTTCTAAAGGCTAGCAGCGGACAGGAAGACCCCTACACTTCCTCAAATGACCAGAGCATTTTCTCCCATTTTTTTTTTTCCAGCAGAAAAATCCTTAAATTGAGTACAGAAATGAGAATTTCTAATAAGGTCTTCCTTTCCTTCTCATTAATTCATACATGACCTCTTTCTGGAACACTTGGGAATAAACAAGAATTTAATGGGGTCAGAAAGGATCAAGATGGAGCTGTTACAGACCAAAATACTGGGGAGGTGGGGCAGGGAAGGGGACAAAAAGGAAAGAAGGAGAGAAAAAATTGTGTGAGGCCAAAAACGTAGTCAGTCAATGAGATGCAGAAGGAAGTATGCAGAGGAGAATATTTACTGGGGCATAAAGCATTACAAAAGCTACAAAAACAGGTAGAGGAGGAGGTGGGAGAGGGAGAGAGAGGGCAGAGAAAGGGGAGCGACCAGAGGTGGGAATTGGCCCAATGAAATCGTGCCAGCTCCTGGGAAATTGCTGAGAGGTTCCAACCTGCAGATCCATCTGTCTCCTCGGATTCTAGGGCAAACCTCATCAGTGTGAGGAGGCACCCATGGCTCAGTCCCTACCCCCGGGACCTCAGATTCCCATCTGGCAAGCTGAAGGAACAAGTGTGTTTGCTCTGCTATAGGGTTTGGCTTCTCTCACCTACTCTTTTTCTGATAAGTAAAATGTACCTTTTCCACAACTTATTAGCTTTTATTGGCTGTTTCATGCTATATTATTCTAGCCTTAGGGGTCACACTAACTTGATTTTAAGTCTATTGCTGAAGAAGGCTAATAACTTAACTCTTTGTATAATTAAACTCTGAAAAGCAAATCCTCATTCTCCGTCATCCTACCTGGAAGGTAGTCAAAGACATCCACTTGACTTCCAAATCGTGGTTCCTTGGAAGCAAGCCAGGTGCTGCAGGGCTAGGGTTACTCAGAAGGCCACAGGGTCACATGCTTGATGAGATGCTCTGTTTTTTCCTGGAAGGAAATGGGAGAAGTTAGGTGGCCACTGCAAATCTAGAGATTTACATTTCCAGAGGTGAAAAATGCTATACATAGGAACCACAAGGAGAGTGAAAATACAACTGAAATTTATTCAAGAAGCATCCATGTACATAACCAGGGCTTACTTGAGGATCGTTAAAACTCTCATAGGTGAGCCTTCCTCTGCCAAAGCAGCAAAATCATTCTTATTAAAGACTTGAGGGGTTGGCACTCTTTTTGCATCTACTTAATTCATTTATCTATTCAAAAAATACGTATCAACTTCTTACCCAATGCCAGCGTTATGGTAAGTGTTGGGGCTGTAGTCATGTAAAAGACAGACTTTTTTCTTGCCCTCATGGAGCTTACAATTTCTTGTGATAATTGCGGTTGCATAGGGGACGGAAATTGTCTAGTACCTTTTCAGAAGATATAAATAGACTCTTCCTTTTTGGGATAGTTGCAGCCATTACCTGTCCCCTAGTCACTTGAGAATGGAGCAAGGGAAAGAAGGTGAGATGGGAACCCCAACACTGCCTATACTTCCCTCTCCTCTACTTTATTGTGTGACCTTGGGCGTATCATGTAACCCTACTGAGATTCCATTTCCTCAATCTATAAAATCCAACCTGCAAGATTTACTTATCTCACAAAACTTCTGTGAAATTGAAATAAAATCCAACATGGGAAGCACTTTGTAGACTGTAAAGTGCTTTAGTACTACTACTACACACGAGGTGTTCTCTTCTGCCCCTCTTCCCTTAGGCTTCAGTGTCAAGCCATAGGGTGGTCAAATCCCCACTCTGCCACATCCAGTTGTGTGGCCTTGGGTGTTTTTTTGAGACTTTCAGAGGCTCTGTTTCCTAATCTATAAAGTGGATATTATAGCATTTAACATATATGATTCCATTGCAAGGATTTAAAAAATACATCAATGTGAAGTCCTACTCTGCTAGGAAAAAAGTGTGCCCTTGATAAAGGTAAGTTCATTGTTTCTTTTCCTTCTTCTTGTTCTGCCCACTTTCTCCACTCTTTCACTTTACTTCTAAAGACCACTAAGGAAGCAAGATCAAGGTTATCATGGGTGGAAGGAAAATTAGATGAGAGTTAGTTTTCCATGTCAATACAATTCTTAATTACTTAGAATTGTATTGACTTTCTGGCAAAGCAGTAGTCACTCTAATGGGGGTAACAATCAATGAGATAATAACAATAGTAGATAACAATTAGGGCTACCTATGGACTTATGAGCTAAGCACTTGATAAGAATATCTCATGTAATCTTCCACTCTCTGAGATACTGTTATTATGAGGAAAATGAAGCACAGAGAGCTTAAATAACTTGACCAAGGTTGTGCTGTTGGAGCCAGAACTTGAGCGCAGGTGGTCTGATACCAGCATTGATGTTTTTAACCACCTGGTGTTCTGGGGTCCTGGTCACCACATTTTATAATGCCCGAGCTAGTCAAGGAAAATTGACACTGTTTCTGGCTTTCTCATCCAAGTTATGCAACTAAGGTGTTTGTTAAGAGTTAAAAATAAATATTGAATGAAAGGATAGATGAAAGGATGGATGGATGGACAGTCCCTAAGAACTTGAAAGAATATCCTTCTAGACTCTAAGTGATTTTCAACTTTCTAAGTACAAACTGTCATGTTCCAGCATTTCTTCTGTCCTGCTCTTTTTCGTTTCTTCATTCTTTCTCTCTTTTTGTTTCAAAGATGAACTACCACCTTCAATGTCCCTTCTCCTTTTAGGAAAGTCACTAGCTGCTGCCATGGCAGCTTAGGCTGTTACTCTCGGGTAGTTTATTCAGTTCCTTTGATACACATCAGTTTGATTCAAGTACTACAAATCACTATTGCTTTCGTGTTCATTTCTAATGTCCCAATTGGGAATAGCAGACGGGCTGTAGATAATTCAATTTGTTACTACTATAATTGATAACATAACTATCTGAGAGTCCTGTGGAAGCCAGGAATTGTGATAGATTGTTTCACTTTTTTCCCTTATTTTATGTGCATAATTTTCCTGCTTAGATGTTATTCTGTTCATTTTACAGATGAGAATATCAAGTTCACAACCCATGACCACAGTAAATACGTAGTGCAATCAGGTTACAGTCCAAGCTTGTGCTCTAGCGACTTTTATACCAAGCAACTTCCCACTCTCCTCGAGGTTTCAACTTTCTGATCAGTGAAATGTTAAATGGATCACTAACTCCTTTTTGAGGCCAATATTATCCTTTTGAAAGAATGCAAAATTGCTTCTTATCTGCTTCTATCCTCAAAATTATCTTTTTTTTATTATTAAAATAGGAAAAGTGCTACCTCTTGATTCCAGTATTCTCTCTGGACCAGTGACATCTGAGAGCTTTGCCTCATTCTTTACGTTTTTATTAATATCACCTTACTGTTTATAACGGTTACGTACTTCTTTTAGTGTAGAAATGAAAAAAATAGGATAAAATTCTCTTCTTTACCATGAATGATGTGTTGGGAAAATAAGTATAAATAGCTTGAATTTATTCCATGTGTCATGTGTCTATTTGAGTGAATATCCATTGTGAATGTTTCTTGTTGTTGGGGAAGAGGGAGAATCCCCACCACCACCACCACCCCCTGCCCTTTCCCTTAAGGTTCTTATGGCTGGCCAAATAATTAAAAAGGCAGGTTAGCAGGAGAAAATAAAACAAAGTTTAATAATATGTATACATGGGAGAGACCCAGGGAAACTGAGTAACTTGAGAAAATGGTGGAGGTTCTCATCTTAAATACTATCTCCAGCTAAAGACAAAGGAGGATGTGGCGGGTGGGGGGAGTCAGCTATGGGAGATTACCAGAAAAGCACAGTAAACAAGAGTAAGGTTGATATGCAGATTTAAGTCCTTGCCTTCCACACTGATAAGAGTTTCTAGAGATAAGGTCATCCTCACTTCTTCCTGGTACAGAGAGGGAGATACCATTACAAATGGAGATTTCCCTTATAAATGTAAATGTCTCTTACAAAGGATAACTTCTACTTTTACTTGGTTTTCAGAACTTTGATAAGAATGGGCTTAGCGAGGACCATCCCAGTCTATCCACACCCAGAGTTATCTATGGTGATTCTTTTAAGCAGTTAGTGGGGGTGAGGGGGGAGGTCAAAGTTTCTATCAGAGAAAATAAGCTAAAGAGACATTTTGAGGTGGCCAATTCTGATCCCCCATATTATAAATGTTTGAATACTGATGTCAATTCTCTACTGGGCCGGGAAAGCCAGGATAAAAGATTTGACACATACTTTGGCAATTATTGTAGCATATAGACACTACATGTTCCTACATCACTGTTGAACTTCTTGGGGGAGGAGCATGTGCGTGAGAATGTGGCAATCTCTTCTCATAATCTTCAGGCAAAAGCAATGCTTCATTCTCTGTCCTCCCCCTCCTTCAGATAAATCAAAAGTTTCTGGGAAACTGTTGAAGAAGGCAGGCATGGTTCCAGCTTTGGAATGGGAGCTTTGTTAATTGGGTCCTCTGGGGGCAGGTGCTGAGATGGAATTAGGAGTTCAAGAAGTTTATTGTGTGAGAAGGATATAAGGAAAAGCAGGAGCATTGAGCAAACAAAGCTTCCAACCACAGTGTAGATATGACAAAAGTCTTGGTCAACCCCATGGATCTCTGTAGCAAATATTTCCCGTTAGAGGAGTCCTGTGTTGGACGGAAATGTCCAGGCCCTGGTATTCCACCATACTTAGTCTTGGGCTGGAGCTGCTGAGGAAGAGCATGACTTCAGCTTGAAAGCTGAAGCGGGTTCTGAAGGTGTCAACAGCTGGAAGCTGTCAGCTTATTGCACTCCTTGCAACTGAATGGCAAGTTCTTTCCTGAAGGAGATTCAAGGAGTATACTTCTGTGGCTGCCCCAATAGCCCATTAGAGGTCGTCTAATCCTGTTCTCACATGTTACTCGTTAGCCCTAAAATCTCCTGAAGAATTCTTCAGCATCCTGCAGCCTCTTCAAATACTTTTTATACTGCATTACATTTTTTTTAAGTTGTTGTCTGAGGGAAAACAATATACATCCTTATTTTTTTATGGTCACTTAAAAATAAGGTAGTACCTCTCCACACAAAATATAGAAACTTTGCAATAGTATATGTCTCTATACACCCAATCCTTTATGTTATAGTTGTTATATATATTTTATCTATATGTGTTATAAATCTCATAAGACAATGTTTAATTTTGCTTTAAACAGTTGTATAATTTACAGAGAAACTATGAGAAAAAATTAAAAAGAGTAAAATAGTTTTTTTAATTTATCCATATATTTACCATTTGCAATGTTCTGCAGTGTTACCCGAGATTTGAATTTGCTCTTTTTATGATGTCCAGGTTTGGTAGCTGTTTTCTACAGGGCAGTCATTAAGTAGAGTCTTACTTTGCCATTACCAGATGCTGATAACTAATAGTTTTTAAAAAACATTTCAGCTATAATTCAACGACATATGACTTTGTTACCTTTGCTCCTTGAGCACCTCTTGAATCTGGTCACAACTCTCCAGGTTGACAGCCACTTCACTGGTATCATTACTTCTGAAATGAATCTACTTGAATCTACTCCTGTGTGCATACCATCAATGACAAATTCTCCACACAATTGCCAGAGAGATCCCATTACAGTACAAATCTAACTAGGTCACTCTTCTATTTAAAACCTTTAAATGAATCCCTAATACATTTACAATAAAATTGAAAATCCTTAGATAAACAAGACACTGCACAGCATGGCTCTTGACTATTTATCTTGAGTAGATCTCTCTTTCTTTGTGAGCTCGAGCCACATGGACTTGTTTCTTCCCTTTCAGTGACATGAGTTTTCATGCTCATTGCCTATGCACAGGGAGTATTTTTTGACAGGACTATTCTTCTATTGTTCTTTGCTGAGTAATTTTAACTCCTCCTTGAGATCTCAGCTCAAATATCAGCTTCTCTAGGGAAGACACCCTTTGCCCTTCAGATCAGGATAAGGCCCCTTGTGATAGACTCTCATTGCATGTGATTCTTTGATCATCACCAGTGTATTATCTTCAGCTTTTTCCATTTGAAACATCATCTTCCAGTAGTAAACAATTTGATTTTATGTTTAGGATTTTGAGCCAAAGTTACTTCTGAATAGAATCTGAGTCATTTATGGTTTTTGTAGGTTGAAGCTATCTTTCACGGGCTACAGTCCTACTGAAGCATTGAGGGAATCACACATTACAGGAATTAGAGAATTGAACATTTTTTGGCACTCAGGGCATTATAAGTGTATTCTTATCAATGCTCTACTCTTGGAAATTTAGACCCTATTCTTGCGTATTCCTTCTTGGTAGCTTTCAAACATGATCATTATTTGAGTTTTGATGATTCTGAATGTTTTCTCTGATTCAGGCCCAGGCCAAATTATCTTTATTTTGTATATTTATTTTTGAAAAGAAGTTAAAACATCTTGAGATGCAGCAAACTTTAGTTTGAAAAGACCTCAGGGTTTCAAAATTGGAGCTGTGGATGCATAAACTTGTGGAATAAAGCCCTCTAGAAGATGGAGGTGAGATGGGAGAATTGGATTTGTTGAAAAACTTTATATCCCTCCTCTTCACAGTTTTTACATCTCATGAAGACAGAGTCAGAAAAATCAGTCACTATAAAAATGTCATTGATTCCAGCTTTCATTTTTGTTGGGAGAACTGAAAAAATCTGACTTTTTGGATACATTTATTTATTATTTATTTTTTGTGGATTTACTTATAAATGGAAATGGGCAATATAGTAAAATTAGGCCTAATACATTCTTACTCTTTTTTCTTGTTTGCACTTGTTTTATAGGAACTAAAGGAAAAAAAAGGTGATGTAAACATATTAGCGTAGAGATTTAAAACTCTATCCAGTGCATGACCTGTTTTTATTGAGGTAAAATTCACATAACATAAAATTAACCATTTTAAGGCGTATAATTCAGTGAAATTTAGTACATTCACAATGTTATACAACTATCACCTCTATCTAGTTCCGAAAACTTTTCATCACCACAAAAGGAAAATTCATACTTATTAAGCTGTCATTTCCATTCATTTCCTCACCTCCCCCCAACCCCCAATTGGCTTTCTGTCTCTATGGATTTACCTATTTGGGTATTTCATATAAATGGAATCAATTATACAATATGTGACCTTTGTGTCTGGTTTCTTTCACATCTTGGCCTGTGTCAGTACTTCATTCCCTTTTATGGCTGAATAATATTCTGCCGTGTGTATATATCACAATTCGTTTATCCATTCATCTGTTTCCACTTTTGGCTTTTTTGCTAGTACTATTATGAATATTTGTGTACAAGTTTTTCGTGAATACCTATTTTCAATTATTTTGGGTATATACCTAGGTGTGGAATTGACGATCATACGGTAATTCTATTTTTAACGTTTTGATGGTCCACCAAACTGTTTTTCACAGTGACTGTACCATTTTACATTCCCACAAGCAGTGTATGAAGGCTCCATTATCTCCACATCTTCACCAAAACCTGTTGTTTTTTATTTTATTATCTTTTATATTCAAGCCTAGTGGGTGTGAAGTGGTCTTTCATTGTGGTTTTGTTTGCATTTCCTTAATGACTAATGATATTGAGCCAAATTTCATGTGCTTGTTGGCTATTTGTATTTCTTCTTTGGAGAAATACTTATTCAATCACTTTATCTAATTTTTAAAAAATTGGTTTATCTTTTTGTTTTTGAATTATATATTCTGGGTATTAGACCTATTTAGTACATATGACTTGCAAAAATTTTTCCCTTTTCTGTATGTTGTCTTTTCACTTTCTTGATAGTGTCCTATGATGCACAGTAGTTTTAATTTTGATGAATTCCAACTTATCTATTTTTATTTTGTTGCTTATGTCATGTCTAAGTATCCATTGACAAAACCAAGTTCATGAAGATCTAAGAGTTTTAGTTTTAGCTCATACATTTTGGTTTGTGATCCATTTTGAGTTGATATTCATGTATGGAGTGAGGTATGGGCCTAACGTCATCATTTTGCATGTAGATATTCAGTTGTCGAAGCACCATTTGTTAAAGAGACTATTCTTTCCCTATTGAAAGGCCTTGGAATACTTTTCAAAAATCAATTGACCATAAATGTATAGGTCTAATACATTCTTGTTCACTGATGTTTTTATGCTCATAAATATTACTTTGATCTTGGATAATGGAAACAAGATATATTTCTTTTAATTTTCATGCTTTGTTTTTGGAAATCAATCCAATCTCTGGACTTTACTTGTTAGAATAAATATTGACATTCTGTACTATAATATACTACACTGTTCTCTTGTTCCGCTATTCATTACTTTCATTATAAAATTGTGGCTTTTCCCATAGAAACCAGTTATTGATGGATTTAGGTCCACACTTGCTATGTTCGTTCTTAAATTTTATTAAAGGTCAAAAGCAGTATTTAAAACATCTATTGTGAATGTTATCCTGGAATAAAACAGTTATTAAAATGGCTCGAGGAAATATCATCCATACTGAACACTTTGAACATATTGAATATCTAGTATTTTCTTTATTATCAGGTTTTAAACCTTATGCTGAAATTGATGTCTTTTGATTACACTTTGTATACTACATTGTTTCTACTCAATTCTATTATATTAAGATAAAATGGATAATTTTCATCTTAAAGTCTCATACTAAGGCCAAGTACATGCCTGTTTAATTTACATTTTATGAAATGAAGTCTACAGACTCTCTTCTTAATTCTAACTCTAGTGAAGGAATGGTTCTAAATATATGAGGATTTACAATCTAAAAGTATTATGGAAAAAAAATGTAGTGAGATTAATGGAATCTGTAAGTATTTCTAAATGCAGGTTTTTCTGCATTTGCTTCAGTTTTTGTTAATACAGTTGTCTAGATAGCTGATCATAGTCTTCTGCTGTGAGTATATGTGTGTGTGAACACATATACACATATATATATATACACATCCACATATATACATACACATATGTGTATAAACATACACTAGGAAAGACTAACAAAGAAGGAAACATTTATCAGGCAAATCTCTAAGCCAGAGATTGGCAAACTACAGCCTGTGAAACAAATCTGGGTTGCTGTCTGTTTTTGTGTGGTTTCTAAGCAAAGAATGGTTTTTATACTTTCAAATGGTTCAGTGAAAAACTGTCACATGAAAATTATGTGAAACTCAAATTTCAATCTCCATAAATGAAGTTTTATTGAAATACAGCCTGCTCATTCATTTACCTATTGTTTATGGCTGCTTTTGAGCTAAAATGTCAGGGTTGAGTAGTTGTGACAAAGATGCTATGACTTGCAATCAATGCCTTAAATATTTACTATCTGACACTTCACAAAAATTGTTTGCTGATCCCTGCTTTAAGTGAAGGCTAGATCCCAAAGTGGTAGGCAGAACAATGAGACTGATTTTGACCTAAGGATATTTTGAAACTGGTGAATTTGAGCTTCAGTTTTCCAGAGTCTTGCTGGCAAACTGAAAAAGGAGCTTCTTATAATAGATTCTCACTGTATAAATCTGGCGTACCACAGGGCAATAACTTTAATGTAAATTATGAATCAGAAATAAATGGCTCCTCCAACCCCTAGGGACCATAATGAATGTTGCCTTGGTGCTAAGCAGAGTACAGGAATCCCTGAACTGTTTGACAATAAGCTTTCCTTGAAGGGCTTTGAAGCACAAATTATTTGGGGAGTTCAAAAGCCTCAAGTTGAGAATTTATTTCAAATTTGCCCCTGAACACTTCTAGATGCCTGGCAAAAGCAAGTTAATATGTGTACTTTTATTATTATCTCATACTTCACTTATTTTCTCTTATTTTAATGAGTAGATAAAAAGTAGAATTTAGAAAGCTGCCTTGTTCTCTGTTAATTTTCTATACTATTTTCTTTTTTCTTGAAACAGATTAGACATATAACACTGTGTAATTTTAAGATGTACAACATATTCCATGATCACGTGGGATTTATACCAGAGATGCAGGGGTGGTTGCACATCTACAAATCAATCAGTGTGAACACCACATTAACAAAATGAGGAATAAAAATCACATGATCATCTCAATAGATAGAAAGAAAGCATTTGACAAGATCCAACATCCACTTATGATAAAAACTCTCTAAAATGTGTACAGAAGGAAAGTACCTCAACATAATAAAGGCCATATATGACAAACCCACAGTGAACATCATGCTTAATGGTGAAAAACTGAAAGCCATCCCACTGAGAACAAGAACAAGACAAGCGTGCCCACTCTCACCCCTCCTATTCAACATAGCACTGGAGGTTTTGGCCAGAGCAATTAGGCAAGAAAAAGAAATAAAAGGGATCCAAATTGGAAAGGAAGAAGTAAAACTCTCACTGTTTGTAGATGACATGGTTCTATACATAGAACACCTTAAAGAATCCACCAGAAAAATATTACAAATAATCAACAACTACAGCAAAGTTGCAGGGCACAAAATCAACTTACAAAAATTAGTTGCATTTCTATACACTAATAACAAGCCAGCAGAAAGAGAAGTCAAGAATACAATCCCATTTACAATTGCAACAAAAAGGATAAAATATCTGGGAATAAACTTAACCAAGGAGGTGAAAGACCTATACACTGAACACTATAAGGCATTATTGAAAGAAATTGAAGACAACATAAAAAAATGGAAAGATACTCCATGCTCATGGATAGGAAGAATAAACGTAGTTAAAATGTCCATATTACCTAAAGCAATCTACAGATTCAGTGCAATCCCAATCAGAATCCCAATGACATTCTTCACAGAAATAGAAAAAAGAATACTAAAATTTATATGGGGCAACAAAAGACCCTGAATAGCTAAAGCAATCCTAAGAAAAAAGAACAAAGCAGGAGGCATCACAATCCCTGACTTCAAAACATGCTACAAAGCAATAGTAATCAAAACAGCATGGTACTGGTACAAAAACAGACACACAGAACAATGAAACAGAATTGAAAGCCCAAAAATAAAACCACACATATACGGACAGCTAATTTTCGACAAGGGTGCTAAGAACATACAATGGAGAAAGGAAAATCTCTTCAATAAACAGTGTTGGGAAAACTGGACAGCCACATGCAAAAGAATGAAAATGGACCATCTGCTATCGCCATTCACAAAAATTAACTCAAAATGGATCAAAGACCTGAAGGTGAGACCTGAAACTATAAAACTCATAGAATAAAATATAGGCAACACACTATTTGACATTGGTTTTAAAGGAATCTTTTCAGATGACATGCCTACCTAGACTAGGGAAACTAAAGAAAAAATAAACAAGTGGGACTTTATCAGATTAAAGAGCTTCTATAAGACAAACGAAACCAGAATCAAGATGAACAGACAACCCACCAGCTGGGAGAGAATATTTGCAAAACATACATCTGACAAGGGGTTGATCTCCATAATATATAAAGAACTCACACAACTGAACAACAAAAAAACAAACAACCTGATCAAAAAATGGGCAGAGGAAATGAACAGACACTTCTCCAAAGAAGATATACAGATGGCCAATAGGCACATGAAAAGATGTTCAACATCACTAATCATCAGGGAAATGCAAATCAAAACAACACTAAGATATCACCTCACGCCCGTTAGAATGGCTATAATCACCAAGACAAAAAACAACAAGTGTTGGAGAGGATGTGGAGAAACAGGAACCCTCATACACAGCTGGTGGGAATGCAAACTGGTGCAGCCTCTATGGAAAACGGTATGGAGATTCCTCCAAGAATTAAAAATAGAGATGCCCTATGACCCAGCCATCCCACTACTGGGAATCTATCCAACAAACCTGAAATCAACAATCTAAAGAGGCTTATGCACCCCTATGTTCATTGCAGCATTATTCACCATAGCCAAGATGTGGAAGCAAGCTAAGTGTCCCTCGACTGACGACTGGATTAAGAAAATGTGGTATATATATATACAATGGAATACTACTCAGCCATAAAAAAAGACAAAATCGTCCCATTTGCAACAACATGGATGGGCCTGGAGCATATTATGTTAAGTGAAATAAGCCAGAAAGAGAAAGACAAACACTGTATGATCTCACTCATATGTGGAATATAAACCAACACATGGACAGAGAAAACTGTACTGTGGTTACCAGGGGCAGTGGGGGTCGGGGGTGGGCACAAGGGGTGAAGGGAGTCATATATATGGTGATGGACAAACAAAAATGTACAACTCAAAATTTCACAATGTTAAAAACCATTAAAACATCAATAAAAAAAAATTAGTTGCATTTCTATACACTAATAACAAGCCAGCAGAAAGAGGAGTCAAAAATACAATCCCATTTATAATTGCAACAAAAAGGATAAAATATCTTGGAATAAACTTAACCAAGGAGGTGAAAGACCTATACGCTGAACACTATAAGACATTATTGAAAGAAATTGAAGAAGACATAAAAAAACGGAAAGATACTGCATGCTCATGGATTGGAAGAATAAACACAGTTAAAATGTCCATATTACCTAAAGCAATCTACAGATTCAGTGCAATCCCAATCAGAATCCTAATGACATTCTTCACAGAAATAGAACAAAGAATCCTAAAATTTATATGGAACAACAAAAGACCCCGAATAGCCAAAGCAATCCTGAGAAAAAAGAACAAAGCTGGAGGCAGCACAATCCCTGATTTCAAAATACACAACAGAGCTGTAGTACTTGAAACAGCATGGTACTGGCGCAAAAACAGACACACAGATCAATGGAACAAAATTGAGAGCCCAGAAATAAAACCACACATCTATGGACAGCTCATCTTTGACAAAGGAGCCAAGAACATACAATGAAGAAAGGAAAGTCTCTTCAATAAATAGTGCTGGGAAAACTGGACAGCCACATGCAAAGGAATGAAAGTAGACCGTTATCTTACACTATACCCCAAAATTAACTAAAAATGAATTAAAGACTTGAATGTAAGACCTGAAACCATAAAAATCCTAGAAGAAAATGTAGGTAGTACACTCTTTGACATCCCTCTTAGCAGCATCTTTTCAAATACCGTGTCTACTGAGGCAAGGGAAAAGAAGAAAAAATTAACAAATGGCACTACATCAGTCTAAAAAGTTTCTGCAAGGCAAAGGAAACCATGAACAAGCTGAAAAGACAGCCCACCAACTGGGAGAAAATATTTGCAAATCATATATCCAACAAGGGGTTAATTTCCAAAATACATAAAGAATTCATGCTACTCAACAACAACAAAACAAAAACCCAATCAAAAAATGGGCAGAGGATATGAACAGACATTTTTCCAAAGAAGATATACAGATGACCAACAGGCACACGAAAAGATGTTCAACATCACTAATTATTAGGGAAATGCAAATCAAAACTACACTGAGGTATCACATTACACCTGTCAGAATGGTTATAATTACCAAGATAAAATATAACAAATGTTGGAGAGGAAGAGGAGAAAGGGAATCCTCGTACACTTGTTCTCTGTTGATTTTTTATGTTGTTTTCTTTTCTTGAAATATATTTAACATATAACATTGTGTAAATTTAAGATGTACAACATATTCCACGATCACGTGAGATTTATACCAGATATTGGTGGGAATGCAAACTGGTGCAGCCACTATGTAAAACAGTTTTTTAGTGCCTGCTCTAGACTGACAATATTTCTCTTTAACTTATTACAGTGTTCTTAGAGTTAACTTGCACCACATACAATAAAATTTCAGTATTTTTTGCTAGACTGTGAGATTCTTGATGGCAAAGGTAACATCTTATTTGCCTCTGTATTCCCAGCTCATAGCATGGTGTGCTCAACAAATATTTGTTGAATGAATGAATTTTGACACTTGAATTTGGCAATTGAATTGCAAGTTACCATCTAAACAAGCGGTTAAGTCAGAGATTTATTGATCAACCCATTCTCTACACTGAAACCGAAATAATCTGTTAAAGAATTAAAGTAAGTCATTTCACAGACTCTTTAATAGCATCTAATGGTTTTCCAATGCATTCAAGATAAAATGTAATCTCATTTCCAAAGTCTAGAAGGTGTGTCTTGCTCTGGCCCTTTCCTCTCTCTCTAATCTCATTTCTTACTACTCTCCCACTTTTTCCTTATGCTCCAGCTTACTGGCTTTCTGTTTCAAGAATTTATTCTCTCCAAGCTTATTTGTGATATAGAACTTTTTCACTTGCCATTCAGTCTGCCTAGAATGTTCTTCCCTTAATGTTTCACATAGCTGGTTCCTCATCAATCAGATCTCAAAAGCTCAGCTTTTTAGAGAAATTTTCCCAGGCCTCTCTATTACATACAGTATCTATGTATGAGCATCCTTCTAGCACACATAAACTCTGTTTAGTGCATTACTTTATTTGTATTATTTATAGCGTTACTACTTTATGAAGTCACCTTGATTATTTATTTGTTTTCTTCTTTATGGTCTGTCTCGCATAATAAAATATAATTTCCCTGGCAGCAGGAAGCTTATCTGCCTATTTACTCCTATATCTTCAGTGCCTATAACAGTGCTTGCTGGGTGCACAGAAAGAATTTGATAAATATTTGATGAATGAATGAATTTAATCGTAACCATCAAACCAAGGGTAATCATAAATAATCTGATTTAAAAATGGTCAATTCACCATAAAAAGAAGTCAAACCAGTTATTTGGAACCATGAGGTGAAACTGTTGTTCTTCTGGTTTTGCCTGTCTAGGAATTAGGTTAAGCCACAGAAATACAGCTGCCATGTAAGAAAAATAGCAGAGGGCCAGCCAGCCTAAGTTGTTTTATTGCTCTTTTTGAAGTAGAATTTATTCATAAAAATGAGAACCATTAAAGTTAATGCTCTCACACACAGCCTGGCCATATTGATTTTTCTCCACAATTGATCTCGTTCATTTTGTGCACTTACTATTTACTAGATATTCATTTAGAGGCAGACATCGACCTCTATATTCATTGTGATCATTTTTATTGTTCATTGTTTTATACTGTTGCTCCGAACACACCCACATGAATGCATTTGGTAATTCTTACTGTAGATCTTGCCATTTCTTCTGACGCAGATCTCTTCTCAGCACATTTATTTATAAACAGGATAGCCAGTATAGCACTGTTTGACCATTTACGCTACTTGTCGCATACACCACCAAGGCTGTAGGAGTGTTTTACAGGAACCAAGACAAGCGTAGTTCATTGACTCTTTCCTCTACCTCCTTTGCAGGCCTTCTACTTCTGGAGAGATATTCTTCTTCTTGTGGATTCCCACAGGCTGTGGAGGTGACTTGTGAAGGAGCTTGGTCAGTTTTCGCAATGAGAGCACTATGTTTTCTCCACTTCCTCTGGCTCCCTTCTAGGGAATGTGCATCTCTGCACCTTTATATCTTCTGGGCACCACAGCTGTTTCTACATGTCCCACTGCTAGCTTCCCTAGAGCACTACCACATGCTGCTGCTACCTTCATTGTCATTCTTGCTGCCTAACAGCGCCACCACCCACCACAGCCCTCAAGGTGACAAAGCCATACTGTTTCAGGCAGAGGCAGAAGGATCGACTCTCCCTTTTTTCGTAGCCCACTTTGCCACATCACCTCCAACAAAGAAGCCGGTGTTTTCCAAAGTTTCCTGGTGAGTTAGTTGCTTCTGACTTCACTCAAGGTTCCTGATCCTCACCTCTATTCAGATTTTCACATAAACCCATAGTGCGGTCTATATACAAGTAACAATTATGTAATAATTGCCTTCTTCTTCTGATGACTAAGTCCTCCTTACTGAACCATACATTTCTGCCTGACTCAATAACAGTTACTAACATTCATAGAGCACTAACCACGTGTTTGGCACTGTGCTAAGAGCCTTGTATCTTTTAATCTCGGCTAAATCCTATAAGGCAGATATTGTCCTTATTTCCAGGGCAGCGAGTTTTGTCTGTTTTCTTCCCTGCTATATCCCCAACACCTAGAACCAAGTCTGGAATAAAGTAAGTGTTCAATAAATATTTGTTAGATGAATAAATCTCCATTTCATTCGTGAGACAACTGAGGTTTAGCAAGGTAAAGTAACTTGCTCAAGGATTTGGCAGTACTAGGATTTAAGTTTAGGCCTGACACCCAAATCCTCACCCAGAACCTCTTGAAGGTTCCTTGGTCTCAGGCAGAGACTTCTGTCAGACCCACCTCACCAGACATACCCATGTCTAAATCTCAGCATGGAGTGTGGACCAGGCTCCAGCAAGGACAGTACCACACTCCTTCAGTGAGGAACGTTGAGAAGTTGATATGGAGTTGAATGTATTTGAAAAATAAAATATTAAAATTTAATAAGAGAAAACAAGTTTAACAATTCCTCATCACATTCTCCCTCCTTCTATTCTAAGTTCCTTTACCATTGGCCTGGGCTCAAGAACTGTCATTGCTTTCACTAATCCCTCACCTGGAAAGCACTTCTGCTCCTCCTCTACCCAAATCCTTCCCATCCTCGATGATCAACTCAAACAGAACCATGCCAGTCCAATCTTGACTGCCATGGTGAGAAGTTAGCTCTCTCTTCTAATTGAGTTTAGTTCTTATTTGTCCAAGGTTATTGTGAAGCTGCTGAATAAATGGTAGCTACTTATATTAACTGGATAGAGTAAATTGAGTAGCTCAAATTGACTGAAATTTATTGCATCACTTTTTTGTTAATTGCAGACTACCTTAAATTTCATTTGTGCACATATCTTCTCTCTTCAACTGGATCTCAAGAACCTCGAGGACAGGGTCTGTGTCCTTTTTTGCTTCACGTGGCACACAGTGCAGAGACTACTGTTAGACACTAACTTTTTGCTGGTGGCTACATTGGCAGATCTGGTGATTACAACTGGGCGGGGTGTTGCCAGAGGGCACTGACGTCTTTGGCATCATTGAGCTTGGCTTAAGCTCCACTGTGTTGATCCTCAAGGTCTATATAACTCCGAGCCAGAGTATAAGATTCCCAATGAGAGAGTTCTGTGTGTAAATAGTTTTATTCATTTGAGATTTTGATTTCTAATGAAAACCTCAGCTGCTCAGTTGTTGTTAGACTTTCCAAAGTACTTGAGCAGTTCGCAAGTGACCATGGTTAGGCTTCTCGGAGTAGAGAAAATAAGTAGGCAGAGATTTTTGTCCAGGCAAATCCGGACATCGGCTGTTTTTTTCCCTGGATGAGGATTTGGCCTTGCTTAGCTGATCACAACTGAAGAACCAGAAGAGTCTAGAATGTGTCAATATCCCCTTAAATTAAAGTAGCACACAGCTAATTTAAGTTATTCCTTAATGGTGATATAACTCACCACAAATCAGATTTTTCTCAAGTCCAACATGATCTTACCCTACAAGAAGTGCTATCAACGTCTAAGCCTTCCACTAGGAATCCACAGGCCCGGTGAAAGTGAGGATGAAATATGCCACATCCACGTGTGCTGCTGAGTTTTCAATCCTTGATGGGACTAAACATAATTTAGAGTATTTGTGCATTTCTATAGACTTTTCCAATCAATCAACAACATACCTGAAATGCTCAGGGAAGTCACATGTTTGTCTAAACCTGAAAAGGAAAGTATTATCTGTTAACTCTTTGCATCCATTACCTGCTTCATTTAAATCAATCCATTTTCCCTTGCATATTTTCGATAAGAGTATGGAGTTCTTTAGTCCTGGGTTATCCGGGCAATTCCCTACTTTCCTAACTGTTTTCTGTTTTGAACACAGTCAAAAATGAGAAAAAGGTATCTCCCCCATACTCCTATAGGAGGTGACCTTAACTGGGACTTTGTAGCTATGAAGACATTTTGCGGTTACAGTTCTTGGCTGCTGGCACAGACCTTAATCTCAAATTGCATCATTTCAAGACATCTAAAAAGTTGCCAGCTCATCAATGACAGCTCTGAAATAATAGACTTGAAGGCAGACAAAAACACGTTACCCCAAGTAGATCATCTCGGACAGGACCCGGGAGAGGAAACACGGATGAAAAAATGACAAGCACAAAAGTACACAAAGATGCTAAAGAAAAAGCACATCTTCAGGCCTCAGCAGGACACTGGACACTCAGATCTCTAAGCTTCCAACCCGCGGCCATCTTATAGAATAAAACACACAGAGCGTACACCTGTCCTAAACCTCATGTATGTGCTAAAACGTGCTACAGTTTACAGATATGTTTTACATGTGCTATTTTATTTGACTTTCCCAACTGACGTGTCAAGTTGGCAGGATTGTGTCTGCGTCAAGAAGTGGAAATGGAAACATGGAGAGCTGAGCTTTTTGCTACTGAGAACCTGGTTTGAGTCCTGGCTCTGCCAGAGACCCCTTCTAGTTATTAAGCGAGGTCAAGTAACCTAATCGCATTGAGCTATGCTTCCTTATCCATTAAATGAGGACAATAGGTCCTACACACCCGATTGTTGTGAGGAGTAAATGAGGTAAAGTGCACAAAGTGCTGACTAAGCATAATGTTTGGCACATAGCACATGACCTGATATTATTGGCATTTTCGAGGTTACTAAGCTAATAAATCACAGAGCCAGACCCGAGACATCAATCCTTATTAAGAAGTAAATAGTCTAGATATTGAAACTCAGTATAATATTATCTGTCCATTTACCCTCGACAACTTTTTGGAATTGATGTCAGTGACTCCCACTCCTAGGACAATGCTATAGCTGGCATCTTGGCATTTCCATCGCATTTGATATTTTCACTAAGGCTTCCCAGGGATGATTCTATTTTTTCTTCACAAGAATCCTGTGTAACCAGAATAGATTACATACTAATGTTCCAGACAGATCAGGAAATTAAAATCCAGTCTCATCAGGTTCTCTATGGCACTCAGTGGCTCAGGGATGGGGCTGGATGATACTTACCTGCTGGCAAGAATTTTGGATTCTACTTTTAATGGAATTTGAAATCTACTGCCCTCTCTCCATCCAACCCTGGTTCAGAATCCTGGACCAAGCCACAATTCTCCCTCTGGGCTCCTACAATAGCCACCTAAATGGACTCCCTATATCACATCATGCTGCAAAGTAACCACCTTTAAATTTACATCACATCATGTCTCTATCCTCCAATGACCTCCCATGCTCTTAGGACAGAGTTACAGATTCTCATGGTGACCCTGAAGGCCCAGAATGATCTGGCCCCTGGGGTACTTTTCACCTTGTCTCAGACTTCTCTCCCACTTGCTCATCAAGCCCTAGCCACATTGGCTGACTTTAGCTTTCTTGAACTCAGCAAGATCTTTTTCATCTCAGGGTCTTTGCAAATGCTGTTCCCTGTCCTAAAATTTATATTCTCCCCGCACCAACTGCATATCCACATTGACACGGATGGTTCTTCCCAATCTTTCAACCTTGGCATCAAGGTCCCCTTCCCAGAGTGAGTGCCTCTGACTGAAGTAGGTTTTGAATGGCTTTTCTCTCACACTGCTTCCTTAACATTTATCATAATTTGTAGCATTTTATCTGTGTTCCTTATTTGTTGCCATGCCTCCTCCTTAGACTGAAAGTTCCTTAAGAGCAAGGTCCTGGTTCGTTTTGTTCATCAATGTATCTCCAGTACGTACAACAGTACTGTAGATCATCAAAACATACTTATTGCATGAATAAATCAATTGACATGCATTTTTTGTTTGCTGGGTCACAGATTCTCAGGCCCCCAAGAGGGCAGAGGGACCACCTAGTGGTTTTCAAACTGTGCTCTTAAGACTCCTTGTCTGTGTCTTAAGGCAGAGTTGATTTCCAACTAGGGTGCCATAAATTGGCCTCAGATGTGCTCAAATCATTACACACACACACACACACACCCCCAAGCCCTGGAATGGCAGCTGAAAGCCCCAAGCCATTAGCTTTCAACCTGTCCTGCCAGCAAATTGTCCATTTGCCTCGGCGAGCTATACAAATATTACCAATTCTTATGTGTGCCAGAAAGTGAAAAGGTTGCCTTAAAGTTGGCTTAGGGTGAAGGTGGGAAAGTAGGTGAGTAGAATGGTTTGGGGCTGAGGTAGTCTTCCTTCCCCTTCTAACTGCCACCCGTCCCCACCTTCAACCTGAGGATTAGAGCAGCCATGATCTTATCAGCTTTACAAAGTGAAACTTCTGGTTAAGTTTTACTCCCTAGATTTTTTTTTCATGGAAAGGAATCTGTTCCTTAAATGATATTTGAAAAAAATATTATTTAAAAGGGCCTCATTTTACAAATAAGAGAACTGAGGCAAGTGATCCTCTGTGACGGGCTGTCTTTATTTCTTCTCAAAAAGACCTTATAAGGCAGTGGTTTTCAATCTGAAAGGCTAAATCTAAAATCTGAGCCTGCTGGGGAGCTTTAAAAATATTCCAATGCTCAGGCTACATCCCAGACGAATGAAATCAGAATCTTTGGAAGTGGGACCCAGTCATGAGAATATGATTAAAAATAACTAACGCTTGTTAAGATTGGTTATAATAATAAACAGACCATCTCTGACCCCTCATCTCATTAGTGACTGTGGTTTCAGAGACAATGTGAAAAATGACAATAAAACTACAAAATAGTATTTTGACTGGCTTAAAGGCCTTTTTTCAAGAAAATTTTTTAGAAATTAGGAAAGTGGTAATTCTTTTGACAGTGGAAGGGCTCTATAACTGAGGATTGATTTCTGAAAAAAGGAAGTAGCTGCTAAGCTCACCAATTTGTTGCATAATTGGAGATAACTGTTTAACTTCTTTCTTTGAAGGCAACGTTAAGTTTTCTCATGTTTGGTAATGGAGAATTGGCATATTGCACAGGCTGGAGTATCTGGTGCCAATTTCAGATTCATGGGAAATGTTATCTAATTCCATTACCAACCAGTAATATCTGGCTGTTTTCAGCCTGGGGGCTGCAATCCTCAGTGAGGCTGTATCACAGGGTGTCTGCTAGACCAAGTAGGGTGATAAAGAATACGGCATTTTCCTTCTAGCACTGTCCATCTCTACAGTGGGGACAAAAGTAGTCCCTTGTGGGGTTGTTGTGAGGTTCAGATGTGAAAATGTATATAAAGTGTTTAAGCGCAATGCTTGGCAAGTAACATATGTTCACTAAATGTTATAGGTCATTATCATTCATAAAATTGTGTTGATTCTCATGTTTTACCAATAATTTAGAATCCAAGAGGTCTGAAAATACCCTTTCTACACACTGAGAATTCCTCTAGCCCATTCTCAGCACCCACCAGTGTTTGGTGTTCCCTATTCTTGCATATAAACTATTATTGTACACTCAAATATTTATTAAATTTAGTAAATGAGTTACTATTAAGAAAAAAACCATATTCATAAACCTTCCTAATTTGTTAATTGATTGTGATCCTGACTGGTTCACCAATTTTTAAGGTTCTTATGAGAAAAGTACTAGAAATTTTAGAAACATTATTTCTCTTCCTGTCAGCATTGAAAAATTCTCGATTCCTCTTTGGTGATGTCAAGGATTCCACTGAAGTAAAAAAAGTGAGGACATAGGAAGTATTTCCCACTTAGGAGAGATGATATAAGGAAGGACAGCACAGGGCCATTATAAAATTACGGATCATAAAACACCATTATTACTCTGCAGGGCTTGGTATGAAATGAAATACACTGGTGAGGGACATGATGGTTAAGTTGTTTAACAGTATTTAACTACCCTCACTGCCTGGACACATACATAGAAAGGCCTACATTGCAACATCTAAATAACAAAAGAAAGTATATTAAACCAATACATCAACAAAAGAACAACAATTGAATTATGTCATTCTGTGCAGTGGTGCATCATTAGGAAGATACAGTTAAAATCAGTGGGGAAAATGTTTCCTTGAAATTGCACTGTTTAACTCTAAATTACATAGTGTGCATTTGGAGACTACATTCATCATGATGAGTTTTAAATCAGGAGCTTGAGGTACGAGTCTTGTGGTGACCTGAATTCCACTCCCTCTTTTTTAAGCATAAACACATCTCCCTCACACATCTGCCTTCTTCCCTTCTCATCTTTTTCTCTTTCCTTCCTTCCAAATTATCAGATACTGGTTGTGGGTAGGAAGACAGTTAGCAGTCTTTCAAACAACAATTAGGTTGTCTGCCCAGCCACAATGGTCCCCTTAACTGCCCCTTCATCTAAGCAGGTTCCCCTGATGGCCAGGTTCTGTGATGTGAGCCCATCATTCCTCAGTCAGAAGTGGACACCTCACTCAAGTGGGACCATGGTCTCTTTTATAGGAATTCAGGATGAGGTAAATTAAAGAGGAGAGAAGGAAAGGTGGGGAAAGGAAGAGCTAAGGAGAGCGTGGTGGCTGCTTGTCATTCATGTGTCTGCTCATATGTCCTTCCCTTGTAAAAGCCTTTCCTGACCACCCAAGCTAAAGGGGTACCCCTCAGTCACTCTCAATATAGCATCCCCCTGTTTTACCGCCTCTGTGTCACTTATTAATATGTGGAATGGTCTTGTTTTGGTGTATGTGTTTTATTACCTATGTGTCCCCTCTAATGATAACTGTGCAGGCAGGAACCTTGATTTCCTTGGTCCCTATGCCTTTGGAGCCTAGAATAGTGCCTGGCACACACAGACACTCGAATGTTGAATCAGTTCATGAAAAGGACAACAGACATATGATTTTTTTTTCACTGTCAGAAGCTGCAGATCATTGTCTCTTTGTCCATTTGGGATAACTTTACCTGACGTAGGGATAATTCAATTAAAAATGTCAAAATGTTAAATCTTCCAAAAGCCTTCCCCTCCCCCAAATCGAGCTCCCCTTCTTTAATTCACTCTCTCAGTGAAAGCATTCAGTATAAAAATCACCTTCCAGAATAATCTAACTCAAGTTTTTAATGACTTTTCCTTCCCAAATCTCATCATCAAAAGGAAACATGATTTAATTCTCCAATTCTGGACAAGGAAAAGAGTCTAAAGAAGAAAAGGAAATCGTTCATCTCACTTTAAGTTTTGCAAACAGTTGGCCTCCTTTACCAAGTAACTTTGAGCTTTAAAATAGCTGAACTCTCTCCTGTGGATACAAACTAGCTACAGTGTAGTGGACTAGTTCACTCATCATTTAAGCTAAACTTTTTTGAGACCTACCATGTGCAGGGAACTATTCCAAAAAGAATATACAAAACAGAACAAAGACATGTTTTCCTCCAGGAGCTGATAATCTAAACATGCATTCTGAATGAGCACAGAACTGTTAGAAAAGAACACAGGATTAAGTACATAACAAATATATAGAATATAAAAGGGAGCTATGGACATTCGTAGGTTCAAGAGCACACTTTTGGTGTTAGGAAAGCATGCATGTATTTGTGCAACTCATATTTGCCTTTGAGCAAGGATTATGTACTAGGTCCTGGGGGGATAAAACAGAATTGTTCTCATAGTAGAGGGGACTGAGAAGTAAAGAGATAAATAATTACATATATGCTATGATGGAAAAGAATGGGGTCATATGAGAAAAATATCTTAGGGGACCTACTTTAACTGGGAGGCAGGGGCAAAGGGATCTTGAAAAGCTTGTCTGAGGAGAAAACACTTAAGTTAGACCTAAAGCAAGGGAATGACATAGTCAAAGAGTGGTGGGAGAATGCAGGCAGAGGAAACACATGTGTGAACTCCCCGGGGATAAGTAATCACCTTGGTGTGTTAGAGGAAATGAAAGAAAGTCACATGGTAGGAATTAAGAGAGCAGAATAGCTGAGATGAGTTTGGAAATGTAGGCTGATCAGGCAAAGCTTTGCGCGATATTACAGAGCGATTGTTTAGTTGGGTAAGATTGAAAAGTAACGAGGTCTATCACAGCTTCTCCTTTATTTAGAGCTTAATTAATAATTACTGACTAAATGCAGTGCTAGGCATTGCTTCATGGAAAGTTGAAATGACCAGCACCCCGATGAGTGCTGCTGAAATGGACAATTGCTACCTATTGATAGGGGAGACACAGGGCTTGGCCAAGAATACGATGCCTTCACTCATGAGCCTAGTCCTCACCCTTGGTCTCATTAAAAGCATTCGGAGATATGAACAGCCTCGTCTATTCTCTGCTCATTATTAGTGAGAGGAAATTATAAAAGGGGAAAAAATGCCCTCATCAGAAGAAATTTCTTTAATCTAGTTATAACTAGATAACATTTTACATCTGTTTCTGAGGCATCCCAAAGGGAACCTTTTATTATTAGCATTGCCAGAGTTGTGCTAAGTCTACCAAATGTTTTGGAAAATCCCACTGACAGCCATGGCTGTTGTGATATTTGGAAATTACAAGCAGTGATAAGATGTCAGGAGTCCCACCTGCTCCAACAAGTCAGGAGAGGCTGAAATAGCACTTTGAGGATAATAAGTGTGAAGAAGAACGTGCAGCTTTTCCTTGATGCCTTGAGAGTAGGGAGGGAAAATTCCAAACATTTCTACAGCCAGACATTTCCTTTTCTGTCTGAGATGCTGTATTTTAAAGGGTTGGGAGAGCAAAACATGGTTTAGATTTCTCCAGCCTGCTTGAATCTTTAACCTTTTTTTTTTAATGTCACTCATTTTACTTATTTATTTACTTAACTGAGGTATAACTGACATTTAACATTATTTTAGTTCCAGGTGTACAACATAGTGATTTAATATTTGTATGTATTGCAAAATGATCACCACAATAAGTCTAGTTAACATCCGTCATCATACATAGTTACAAAATTTTTGTTCTTGTGATGAGAACTTTTAAGATTTACTCTCAGCAACTTTCAAATATGCAATACAGTATTATTAATTATGGCCACCATGTTGTACATTACATCCCCATGACTTATTTGTTTTATAACTGGAAATTTGTACCTTTTGATGCCCTTCACCCATTTTACACCACCAATCTGTTCTCTATCTATGAGCTCGGTGTTTTGTTTTGTTTTGTTTTGTTTTGTTTAGATTCCATACATAAGTGAGATCATACAGTATTTGTTTTTTTCTGACTTATTTCACTTAGCACAATGCCCTCAAGGTCCATCCATGTTGTCGCAAATGGCATCCTGCTAGAATCCTTGCAGAGCTTTTCCAACTTTATTGTGCATGTAGAGATCTCGTTAAGATGCAGATTTTGCTTCTGGAAGTTACAGGTGGTGCCTGACATTCTGCATTTCTAACAAGTTCCTGGGGATACAGGAGGTGCTGATCTATGAGCCAAAATTTGTACAGAGCTATATAACCTATTTTAGAATTAGGGTGATGCAGAGCTGTTGAGAGATGTTTATTAAGACAACTTTGTCCTAAATATATTTTCCTACCTTGGAGTCTTGGAACGCTGAATGCCTCTAATGAGCCGTTTCCTCTTGTGTATTTTCACCTCTTATTTTCTCTTTCAAAATGCAAATACTTTATGAGCTGAAGTACATCAAAGTTCACCAAATTCTGTTGAGTCTACTTCCTAGTGTCTCTATCACAGCCTCTTAATTTTCTATGCTCTTTTTTTCACG
Source organism: Ceratotherium simum simum (assembly GCF_057802395.1). NCBI lineage: Eukaryota > Metazoa > Chordata > Mammalia > Perissodactyla > Rhinocerotidae > Ceratotherium > Ceratotherium simum. The sequence goes on along the minus strand of NC_141903.1, from coordinate 17,787,345 downwards.
TCCTTATCATTTTTTCCCCTGCATTGCTCCAAGTGCATCTTAACTAGACATCTTGCCTCTTGTCTCCATTATGGCTTTTCATATAGGAGGCAGAGCTATTTTTCTAAAATGCAAATCCCATGTCATGACCCATCCTAAAATCCTTCAACAGCTCCATATTGCCTTCAGGATAAAATTTAACAGAATCCTGAGAGGAATTTTTCTTGTTATTCTGAAAGTACAGTAAGGTCCAAAGTCAAAGATAAAAGGCACTGAGTTTCTGACATCCTAAATTCAAATAGCTGCTAAGAGAGCTTAAGAAGATATAGATATAGATAGACAGATAAAAGGATTTTTAACAGGGAATTGGCCTTAAGCAATTGCGGAAGCTGGTTAAGCAGTCTCTGTAAGGCTGTCGTCTCTGTTTGGTGGAAAGGGAAGATGAATGTAAAGTGGGGGAATCAAGAGCAAGCTGGGACCCCACAAGACAAACTGAAACCCTATCAGCTCTTGTCTCTGACACTGGTTACAACAGTGCCCTGTAGAAGCTAGGGTCCTTCATCACAAAACTAAACATACATACCTTGCCCAGAAGTTGGAGAAGCTAAAAAGGATCCAGGGGAAGGTAGCGCAGTTTCAGGTCTAGCTCCTGTTTCATGAAAACAAAGTGAGTCAGCAGATAACAAATATGTGCATGAGCTAAATAATGGATGCTGCTTCCCTTTCAGCCTCCAAATCTCCCAAGAATCTTCCCTGTAGCACGACCTAACTGGAGACATATGAGAAAGTGAATACTGGAACATGTAGTTCAGTCTAGTCAAGCTGACACACTACAACGTCATCAGAGAGGGTTCATTTTTTTAAATAGGCTCATAGGACCATATTCCTTTTTTCAGAGTATTTATCTTAGAATTTGGAAGTGTATTTCTCCTTCACTAGGCAACAAGCCTCATTAAGGCGGAAGATGTACTTGGTTTTGCCCCCCACTATATTCACAGTGACCAACAGAAGGCCTCACTAATACACACTCGTATATTTACTGAAAAATGAATGGATGAATGCATGGATGAATGAAATCCAACAAAATTGTAGGAATAAAAATATATTTGGTTTATGTCAGGTTTCTCAAATATGGAGGCCTTGGGCCCATGGGATGTTTGAAATAATATTCAAAAAGAGCCCTTTTCAGATATCCACTGATTCTAGCCAATATGGTATAGCAGGGATCATATTTATCCTCCCTCCTGAAACATTTAAAAATAACCACAGAAATATATGAAACAACAGTTTTCAAGACACTGAACATCAGGCAATGAGGAAAAGTCATCCTTGAGAAATAAGAAACAGATGAGGTGAACCCTGTGATTGCCTCAGCCTATTGCCTTGAGAGAATTTCCGGGCCATGGTGCAGTGGGAGGAAACACAGGCAGAACCTAACAGATTTCGAGTTGAAGGGACAGAACTTTAGAGTACAAGGAAACACAGACAATTAGAGTTCATATGGCAGAGTACAGGGGAGGGGAAAACTGTACAGAGAGATAACCACAGAGATAGCAGAGGGTCTTCATAGAATATACAGCAGAGTATGGATCAGAGCATAAGAAAATTACTTGAGATGAGAGAAAAGAACCATCCAAAAGGATTACAGGTTAACGTGCCTGGCACTCACGCAGGGCTGAAAGTAGTGACACAGAACTGACACAGATTTTAGAATGAGCAGACAAAGACATTACAACAGTAATTATAGTGTTTACTTTCAAAAAGTTAAGTAGAGACATAGAAGACATAAAAACCAGTCAAACTGAACTTCTAGAAGTGAAAACAACGACGACTAAGATGAAAAATACATTGAACTGATTTAATGGCAGATTAAATATTTCAGTACATGTTAGGGTACTTGAAGATGTATCACTAGAACCTAGCCATAATGAAACACAGTCAGAAGAAAGAATAGTAAAGAAACAGAAAGTGTATCAGTGAGCAGCGGGATCACTCCCAGCGGCCTAATGTACATGCAGTTAGAGCATCCAAAGTAGAGGAAGGGTCAGGCACAGAAAAATAATATCAAGAAACAATGACTGAAAATTTCCAGATTTGATGAAAACTATAAACCCATAGATCCAAGAAACTAAAAAAAAATCTCAATCACAGGAAACATGAAAAAAACTACGCTGACACACATCATAATCAAGTTGCTCAAAACCAGTAATAGAGAAAATCTATATACAAGAGAGCAAAGTGAAAGATAATAGCAGACTTTTCACCAGAAATAGTGCAATCATACAAGTGAAAAGACATCTTTAAAGTACTGGAAATAAAAAGTGTCAGCTGAGAAATCTGTACCCAATGAAAATATCTTCAAAAATGAAGTGAAATAAAAAAGATTATAAGGGAATACTAAGAATGATTGTATGTAAACAAATTAGATAACTTAGAAAAAATGGACAAACTTTTAGAAAGACACAAACCACTGAAATATATTAAAAAAAATAGAAAATCTGAATAGGTCTGTAATAAGAAAAGACATTGAATTCGTAAACAAAAAATTTTCCACAAAGAGAAGCCCACCACCAGATGGCTTCAGTGGTGAATTCTGTCAAATATTGAAAGATAAATTAACATAGTCCTTTACAAACTCTTCCAAAAAAATTTAAGAGGAGGGAAATATTGTCAATTATTTAGTGATTATAACAAATTGAATAAATAATTTTCTTATTTTAATGAAAAATAAATCTAAATTAAACATCAGTATAAAATGACCAATAAATAAATTCAACATAATTTGGTGTTTTTTTCAAAAGTAATATTTTGACTGATTTGATGTTGTTAATTGATTTGAAATGTCTGAACTACTTATTGAGATAAATCAATGATTAAGAAATCTTTGAATAAACCTGAATAAATTCAACATGCTCTGCTTTATTGAAGCAGAGAAATAAATTCACACATGTGCATACACATACACTGAGTAGTGAATTTGGGGATCAATATTTTTGTAAATAAGAGGAAAAAAACATGAATAAATTCCTTGACTTTTTGCTCTAAGTTCTGAGTGATTGTGGATGACCACTATATACATGTATTACTTATCTCTTTTTGATTATTCATTTACTTGGATAAGTTCTCGATTAACATAGTATATAAATCAAAAGTTACAAAAAGGCATCCAATAAAAATTAAGTCTCCTTCCCAGTCCTGGCCCCTGGCACCCAGTACCTCCAGCTAATGACTATCAGTGTTATTGGTGAGGTTGTCTATACATACGTGAAAAACTACAAATGTACATCGTTTAATATTTAACATGAATATTAACATACTACAAAAATTGCTCTACACTTTGCTTTTCTCATATATCATGGAAGTCATTTTTCAATACGTGAAGATTGCCCAGTCCTTTTAAGCTATTGCTTTGTTTAACATTGAATTAATGTAGATTATTTATTTCTCCAGATGCTTATTAATGGATATTTCTGTTGTTTCCAATATTTTGTTATCATTAAGATGCTTTGATGAAATTATTAAATATAATATGTCTGTGAGTAAATCTTTTGGATAAATTCCTAGGAGTGGAATTTCTGGTGAAGGCGTATACATATTTAATCTAGAAAATGTTGTGAAAATGTTCTGCAGGTAGGTTGAACCAATTTACCACCTCACCAATCAAAGAAGAATGTCACTGTTGACTTACAACTTTACTAACACAGTAATTTATTAAACTCTGATCTTTGTTAATGTGACAGGTGAAGATGGTAGCTTAATGTTTTAATTTCATTTTTTATATGATGAATAAGGGGGAAAATTTTTTGAAATATTTAAAGAAATGTTTTTTTCTGTGAACTGTATTCATGCCATTTACTCACTTTTTTTTTTTTTACTGAGATTTTACACAAACTCTTCTAGAAAATTGAAGAGGAGGGAATATTTCCCAACTTATTCTATGAGACCCGTTACCAAAACCAGACCAAGACCTTACAAATAAAGAAAACTATAGACCAATAGCCCTCATAAGCATAAATGCAAACATTCTAAACAAAATTTAAGCAAATTGAATCCAATATTAGTAAAGATTAATACATTGTGACCAATTGGGATTTATTCCAGGAATGCAAGGGGGGTTTAACATATAAAAATCAATCATTCTAATTTACCATATTAACTATAAAAGAAAAAAGTGCAATCACCTCAATAGACGGAGAAAGAGGATTTAACTGAATCTAAGACCCATTCCCGATGGAAACTCTCAGCAGACTAGACGTGGAAGAGAACTTCCTCAACCTGAAGAAAGGTGTGTACGGAAACTTCCAGCTGATGTTTTATGCGATGCTGAGAGACTTAGTGCTCCCCACTAAGATCAGTGGCAAGGCAAGGATGCCTGCTCTCACCACTTCTGTGAGAGGCTGTACTGCAGGTTCTCTCCAGTGCCGTTAGGTTAAAAAAAAAAGAAAAGAAATAAAAGGCATCCAGATTGGAAAGGAAAAAGTAAAACTGTGTTTATTTGCAACTGACATGAGAGTCTATGCGGAAAATCTGATGAAAGTTTCAAAAAAGCTGCTAGAATAAATAATTGAGTTTAGCAAGTATGCAGGATAAAGATCAACACTCAAAGATCAACTGTATTTCTATATACAATCAATGAACAATCAGAAATTGAAATTCAGAAAATACTACTATTTATAATAACATAAAAATATGAAATAGAGATAAATTTGACTAATTACGTCAAAGCCTTATTATACTGAAAACTATAAAACATTTCTGAGAAATTTTAAAAGACTTGGAAAAATGAAGAGATATAACTCATTCACAGCTCAGAAGACTCAATTTTGTTCAGATATCAATTCTCCCCATATTGATCTATAGATTCAATTCCAATAAAAATAGCAGCATACTTTTTTCTAGAAATTGGCAAACAGATTCTAATATAACTATTGAAATAAAAGCAACCTAGAATAGACAAAACGAATTTGAGAAAAAAAGAACAATGTTGAAGAATTAACATGATCTGATTTCAAGGCTTATTATAAAGCTACAGTAATCAAGACAGTGTGGTTTTGGCACAAAGATAAATCAATGGAACAAAATAAAGACACACATAGGGTCCGGCCCCATGGCATAGCGGTTAAGTGTGCGTACTCCGCTGCTGGCGGACTGGGCCCAGATCCCAGGCACGCACCAATGCACTGCTTGTCAGGCCATCCTGTGGCGGCATCCCATATAAAGTGGAGGAAGATAGGCACAGATGTTAGCCCAGGCCAGTCTTCCTCAGCAAAAGACGAGGATTAGCATGGATGTTAGCTCAGGGCTGATCTTCCTCATGAAAAAAAAAAAAAAAGACACATAAATACATATCTGATTTGTGACAACGATGCAAAGCAGCTCAGTGGAGAAAGGATAGTTTTTTCAACAAATTGTGCTTGAACAATTAGAAATTCACATGAAAAAAAATCAACTTTGATCCATACCCCACACCATATACAGAAATTTCTCTCAAAATAGACTATAGAACTAAATATAAAACCTAAAATTACAAAACTTTAAAAGAAAACATGGGAGAAAGTTTTTGTGACCTTGAGTTAGGCAAAGAATTCTTAGATACAAAATTAAAAAAACCACAATCCACAAAAAACTAAATTTTTACATTGAACTTCATCAAAATTAAAAAAAGCTTTCCTCTTCAAAAGAATCTGTTAAGAGAAAGATAAGAAAAGCCACTGGGAGAAAATATTTGTAAAGTATCAATCTGATAAAGGACAGATATCCAGAATATACACAGAACTCTAAAAACTCAATAAGAAAAGAAACAACACAATTTTTAAAACTGGGCAGAAAATTTGAATCGACAAATACATGAAAAGATGTTCAATATCAGTAGTCATTATGGAAATGCAACTTAAAACACAATGGAAAACCACTTTATACTTTTCAGAACGGCTAAAACTAAGGAGACTAATCATACCAAGTGTTGACAAGGATATGGAGACTCTGGAACTCATACCTGCTGCTAGGATTGTAAAATGGTTCAATCACTTTGGAAAACAGTTTATAGTTTCTTAAAAAGTTAAGCATACTACTAACATATGACCTAGCCATTCCACTGCTAGGTATTTACCCAACAGAAATGAAAGCATACGTGCCTATAAAGACTTGCACAATGATGTTCATAGCAGCTTTATTTGTAATAGCCAAAAACTGAAAAAAAATTGAAAACATTTAAACGTCCATTAATAGGTGACAAATTGTAGAATATCCATACAATGAGTTCTACTCAGCAATAAAAGGGAAGAAACTATTAGTTTATTAGCAACATGAATGAATCTCAATTATGCTGAATGAAAGAAGATAGGCAAAAAATAATATATACTGTATGATTCTGTGATTGCATTTGGAAATGTAAATCAATGTAGAGTGACAGAAAATAGATTAGTTATTGCCTGGGGGAGGAGTACAGGGAGGAGTGGGATAAAGGATTGCTAGGGAGCATGAGGCAACAAACATTATCTGATTGTGGTGATGGTTTCCTAGGTATATAGATACGTCAAACCTTAGGAAATCACACACTTTAAAAATGTATAGTGTATTGTATAACAATTATACCTCAATAAAGCCTTTTTTTTTTTTTTCCAAGGATCATCCTTTCAGGTACCACAAATTTTGAATGACTCTAATTTTGCCGTTTGATTCAATCATAAAACTTCTAAATCAGCATTAGGACTGACTGACAATAAAGGGAACAGAAGAGGTCAAAACGTTCATGACGTCTCATTATCTGCTGCTCTCAGAAGCCAATGAGGCAGCTCCTCACAAGTACAGTTAGCTCCTCTTAGAAGTTTTTTATTCAGTTAAATAACTTTCCCGTTTCTCAGTGAAATGAGGGGTGAAAACCGGCAAGGATTTGAAAAGTTGTTAAGCATATTTGTGCAACTCCATTTTCAGTCTTCATGCCTATATGAAGTTCTTTCCCAATTTAAATTTAAATCCAAAGATTTCAATAAGAAATTTTGCACAGTATCTATTAATTTCTCATATGCTATTATTTGAATGATTGGAGCATTACAATTATCATTAAAATAATGGAAAAAGTTATTCCAGCATCACTGCACAAGATTTGTATTAGTATATATTTCAAACTTGGGCTTTTCATATTACCAAGCCAGTCTCAAACTTCTGTGATTTTTTAAAAAAATGATAAAACAACAACAAAGTAAGTTAGAATGATTCTATTTTCTGCAATGGCACATGTGTAGCAAAAAGATGAACTGGTTGTTCCCCATAGAAATAATCGTGATGGTGCCGTTAGTCAATGTGCTAGCCTTTCAGGTGATCTATGTTTATTACTTCCATGCCTGGTCTAAATGATCTATTGAACAATCCCCACTTTTTATTATCTTGTCTCATACATTTTTCAATAAGGGACTGACCGTAATTCATAACAGTGTTACTAACGATAAAAGAAGGCTGTTAGGATAGTTTTCTCTGGAGACTATTTAAAGTACATAATACCTGGATAACTTAAGTGATTTGTGGATTGCAAGTTATGGAGGAAACCCTGAAGGTAAGTTCTCAATTAGAAATTTCAGATGTGGGTGAGGCTACTTGTTATCACACCATAACATCAGCTAATTTACCGAGACTTTGAAACAAGGATTGAAAATAAATTTGAAGCAGAGCAAGAGAAGTTCATTTTGTAGTTGTGCCAGTCTTACAGATCAAGGTTTTATCGACTCTTTGTACCTTTATATGATTTAAATAAAAACAAGTTAGTAATTTCTTTGCTGGTGTAACTTTCATAGTATATATTTAGCAATTCATCGATCAAATAGTTACAAAGAACCTATGTTGCACTAAGCGCTCAAGATATAGCAAAGAACAAATTATACAAAGTCCCTGTCAAGAAGTTACCAGTATACTGGAGAGTAAGGCCACTCAGGTATATCTGTCTTGAAGAGCAATTAAGAGTGTTATAGAGTAGTATGATTTTCAATCTCTCTCATCTATCTATTTATCATCCATCCATCCATCTCTTCCAGACAAATAGGAATCTCTTTTCAATTCACATTGCTAATTGGATTTTTTTTTGCCAATAAATAGTGGAAATCAATCTTTTCTGTGAGAATCACTGCACAGTCACTAGTTCTTTAGATTTGCAGGACAAAGTTGCAACATCACTAAGGAGTCATTCCTGGGTAAGAAGAAATTAACTGAGGGTTTTGCAGAAGAGATAGATAGGGAAAAACAAACAAACAAAAATATTTCCCATATACATGATAAAGACTGTTACCAAAAGAGATTTTAAGCAATGTCATGAATGCATGAACTTGGAGTAATATAGAATTGGATTCTAGTACTAGTTTTGGATTACCCACCCATCCCACACCACCCCACCAGCTGTGGGGCTATGGGCGATTTCCTATCCTCTTGGAGTCTTGATTTCTGTTCATAGAATTGTTGTGAGTGTTCAATCAAATGATCCATGCAAAGTGCTTAACACTGTACCTAATACTTAGTAAGGCTCAATACTTACCGAATGAATGGTCAATATTTGTTAGAACAATCATATAAAAATGAGTAATGAATATAGAAGATCTGAACACCAATACATTTGATTTTCACTCTATGTACACATATATATAGATAAATAGACAGATATGAGATACAAGATCTATCTATGTAAATATATATGTCTATATATAAACACTGCAGCCAATATGCAAAATATACATTCTTTTCAAGCACACATGGGGCATTCAGGAAAATTAATCCTGTAGTGAGCAATAAAATGTCACAAAACATTTTAAAGGATTGAAACAATTGCGATGGATACAATGCAATTATGCTGGAGGACTGGAAAATACGAGTTGAAAATATACGTATATTTATAATTCAAAAAATATACTTCTAAATAACCTATGGCTTAAATATTAAACTTTAATAGAAATTAGAAGTGCTTTCAACTGAATGATAATGAAAATGTATATCAAAATGTGTGGGATGCATCTAATGTAGTACTTAAAGGGAAATTTGAGGTTTAAATTCATACAGGACAAAAGAAGAAAGGCTGAAAATTAATGAGCCAAGCATCCATCTTAGGAATTTAGAAAAATAACAGTAAATTAAACCTAAATGACACAGTAAGAAGGACTGTAAAGATATGAGCAGAAATTCAACAGAAAACAAACCATACAACATAAGGGTCAACAAAGCCAAAAGTTGGTTCTTTAAAAAGATTATAAAATTAATAAGCCTTTAGGTGAGACCCATTTACACACACACACATACCATGCAATAACCATCAAGAATGAAAAAGGGGGCCGCACTACAGATTCTATGGAAATTTTAAAAAAACCAAAGGAGATATTATAAGGAACTTGAAAATTTAGATGAAAGGGAAAAATTCTTAAAACACCATAATTTACCAAAACTGATACAAGAAAAAAAATGACATGAATACAAGGAAGGAAGACAGGCAGATAACCTATTCAATAAATTTTGCCCTCATTATTGAAGTGATCATGATATTTGATGTATTTTGAAATTGCAAACAATGGTGGAGGGCATGAGATTTCTTTCTTTTTTTTTTTTATTCAAAGGGAGAGTGATTTTAAAAGACTAGAGATCATTGACATATATACATTAAAAGGAATTTATAATGATCCTATTTATGAGGCAGACACACAGTACTATATAAGTCTTCTGTATCTGAGGTAGCAGATTTATATGCACGAAGGGAAAATGACTGAATGAGAAGACGCTTTGGATCATATAAGATGCACCACTTTGGCAATAAATAACCAATAGGAGTTCTGGGACACAATTCCACTGTTTGAGCGTGTGGGTTTCTCCCGACACCACCAACAAGCAATTCTCCAGACACCAGCTGGGTCTCCTACAATTTAACTCAATTCTGACATTAACTACCTGGAGATAGCATCAGTTTCCACATATTAAGGGATCAGTCCCACAGGACTGCCCCCCACCCACTTCAGCCACCAGTCGCAAGCCCAAGTTGTTACCTGTCCTTCTGACCAACTGGCTACAGATCAGAGGTTTCCGCGACCCCTGCCTTGGGCTCCATTAATTTGGCAGAGCAGCTCACAGAACTCAGGAAACTCATTTACTCACTAGATTATAATTTATTATAAAAAGATACAACACAGAACAGCCAGATGGAAGAGATGATAGGGACAAGTCTGTGGGAAAGGGCAGGAAATTTTTTTTACATGCCCTCTCCAGGTGCATCACTCTCCCCAAATCTCCACGTGTTCACCAACCCAGAAGCTCTCTGAACCTCATCCTTTTGGGTTTTTATGGGGGCTTCATTACATAGGCATGATTGATTCAATCATTGACGATTGGCAATTGATTCAATCTCCAGCCCCTCTGCCCTCCCTGGAGATCAGGCGGTGGGACTAAAAGTTCCAACCCTCTAGTCATATGCTTGGTTCTCCTGGCAACCAACCCCCATCCTTAGGTGAGATCCAAAAGTCACCTCACTAATGTAGCAAGAGGCATCTTGATAGCTCTCATCACTTAGGAAATTCCAAGGGTTTTAGGAGCTCTGTGCCAGGAACAGTGGACAAAGACCAAATATATATTTATTAAAATCACTATATCAAAATACCATAACCTGATTCTTCTATAGCTATTTCATGTTTTCTTTTACCATCCAATGTTTATGACAACTGAGGCTCAGAGAGGCCAAGAATCTTGCCCAAGTTCACACAACTAGTTTATGGTGGGGGCTGCATCTCAAACAGGTTTGTCTGCTTATAAATCCAATGCTCTTCTCTTTTGTTGTTGCTGTTGCTTAAATCCATTCATCTTATTAATATGCAATTATGGGCCTTATGATGGTTTTAGATTAGGGTAGTGAATGAAATTAATATGAGTTTGTGAAATTAATTTGTGTTTTGTAATCTTGCTTTGAGTTTCACATTTTCAAACAATATGTAGTCTTATATACGAGTCCTATTCAAGATTAATTTTGCATCAGTTCCGGTTCAGCTTTTGGATTTCTTTCAGTTCTTGCATAAGGCAACAAGGAGAGTCATCTCTAGGGAAGACAATTGGGAGGGGTGATAATCTTATTCTTGTTCCTTTTAGCTGGTATAGGAAGGAGGACAACAAGTAAACAGCTTTAACTGTGTTTCTCTGACTTCCAATGACTGAATAGTATCACAGATTCTTTTCTTTCCTTTTTGTTTTTTTGAATGATTTTCTACTTATTTTCATCTGTGGTTCATAAAATCCTCTTTTAAAATACATGGCATTCTACTTGCCAGCATTCGAAGTGATTTATGAGGAAGACCAAAAATCGCAGCCTAATTTCAAGGAATAAAAGAAGCACTGAATTGAAACATAATACGATAAGGAATAGAACCAGTGCCCAACTTGGAAGGATAAAAGACAAAACTGACCAACAGGGCTCAACTCTTCTATTCAGAGAAAAAAGGGTCATTTTTCAAAAGACAAGAGTAAACACTTTACCAGGAATTCAGTAGTGAGCTTACATGAGACCGAGCAAACTTCCTTCACTCAACAAATATTTGTTGACCAGTAATTATCCATCCAGCATAAATTTAGTCACTGGGAATTTGGCAGTGAACAAAACAGAACAGGGTTTGTTTTTGAAGCTTATATTTTAGGGAGAAAGTGAAAAAATAAACAATTAAACACTCATATATAATCTTTGTATATATATATATATAATCTGCATATATATATATGAGTGTTTAATTGTATATATACAATTGTCTATATATACATGTATGTGTGTATATATATATACACACTACATCAAATACAAGTGCTATGAAGAAGAAGAAAACAGAGTGAAGGGTAGGAAGTGAAGGTAGAATGATGCCAATTTATATAGTCTCAGTGAATGCTTCTCTGATACACACAGATACAGCTCTGGCATTTGAATGGAAGCATCAGTGAAGTGAGGGAATTAGCCATATGGATAGCAGGTGGAATATTGTTCAAGGCAGAGGAAAAGGAATGTGCAAATACCCTGAGGTAGAAGCCCAGATGACATATTCAAGTAACATCAAGAAAGCCAGTGTGGCTGGAATGGGGTGAACTAGGTGGAGAGTTATAGGAAATAAGGTAGAGGAGGCAGCGGGGAGGGGATTTAATCTGACTTTAAGGGTCTGAGCCTGTCATTACACAGATTTGGGTAGGAGACTTCCAAATGCTATTTAAACAACATAATACTTTTAATAAACAATAGCAAATGCAGAATATTAAGAAATGAATTAAAGTAAGGCTGTTCTGGTTCATGTAGAAATTTTAAGTTGTTTGAAATTTTTCTGTGTTATAAATGAATGTTTCCATGAACTTAGCCCTGTGAATACTTTTTTTTTGCTCTTAACAACTTAGTATTCCATTTTTTCTATTATGGGAGTTTGCATTTTAGTCTTAAGCATTACTTTCTAATGGGGATAAAATAAAGGAGGTATTTTTCAGAGAAGTCAGGCTTCTGTATATTGAAAAGAAAAAAAATCTACAAATATCAACAGTATGCCATCTTTAAGGTTGAAGGATATATCACTTAATTTATTACTCCAACAAGTATTTAATGAAAGCCTCTCAGGATTACAGATACTTTGGAAATACAAACCTGATCAAAAAATAGATGTCCCCTGGTTTCTCAGTGTTTTATAGTATAGTTACCATTATTAAAGTGGTCCCTGACTAGAAATGGGAAAAAAATGATTTTAGGATTTTACTAGTGTAATAAAATTTGAATCCTATTAGTGTCAAAAGACCTGAGTTCCACCCCAGTCTCCATCACCTACTAATTGCTTGTGACCTTGAGCAACTCAGGTATCTTCTAAGTTTTCTTATCTGTAAAACAAGGCTAATGAAACTTTCCATGATTATCTTCTGAGGACTGGAAGGGATTGTTATGGCAGTAGGTTAGCACAAGGTAAAATGATTGGAAACAGTCAAGTTTGCTAAGGAGTAAGGCATTAGAGTAACATTGTCAATGATATCACATGGAAATAGTACAATATGGGGATGAAAATTGCTTGACTTGAGATCCTAGCTCTTGTGCTTATTAACTCTGGCCAAGTTCCTTAACTTCTTCAAGCTTCCGTTTTGTCAAAAGTAAAATAAGCCTAATTAAGGTACCTACCTCTCAGAATTGCTGAAAGATCATTTTTTTTCCTTTTTATTTATTTATTTTGGTGAGGAAGATTAGCCCTGAGCTAATATCTGTGCCAATCTTCCTCTATTTTGTATATGGGATGCCTCCACAGCATGACTGATGAGTGGAGTAGGTCTGTGCCTGGGATCTGAACCTGTGAACCCGAGCCGCCAAAGCGGAGCTGACAGAACTTGAACCACTCGGCCATGGGCCAGTCCCTGAAAGACCATTTTTGCTGAAAGACTTATTTGAGATAACGCCCACGAAGTGTTTAGTAGAGTGCCTGGCACATCTTAAATGAACAGTAACCTTTAGTTATTAAGGATGATGATGATGATTGCACTGCTCCTAAGCATCATTGTAAACAACAGAAACCACTTCTGGCTGATTTAAACTGAAAAGAAATTTATGAAAACAGCATTGATAGCTCACAAAGGCGCAGGGCGAAGGACTGGAAAATCAGGTTCTGAAAGCAGGCAAGCACAACCGGAATCCAGGCAGCCAATATCATCGACAAAATCCTGCTAGGGAACCAGGTGGTGGGGGCAGCACTGAACTCACAGTGTCGTGCCTTGCACTGCAGCCACAAAGCTGAGACCATGGTAATTTTGCCACGGGTGCCACCGGAGACTTGTTACTGCTACTGCTCCCTTGTCTCTCTTTCTTTGAGTCACTAGTTTCTGTTTCAGGTTATTGCTTTCAACAAGCAAAGCCTAGGTCACGTGTTTGTGCCTAAGCTGCAAGGAGTCTGAGAAAGCCCTCACCTAGACCTTGTTTCTCCCACAAAGGCTAATAAGATGGACAATTCCCTGCAACATGGGAAAAAGTTTCCAATTATGGAAAGCCAAAAAAAAAAAAAAAGGAAAATGTTCACTAAAATGCTGAGGATTAGAAATAGTGGAGATGACATATACCTATGACATTTAGAGATGGCCCTGAGTGGCAGCAGAAATGAACCACTTATTTGAACCTTGTTTGCTATTGTTTTTGCCACTGCCTGGTTGATGCTTCTCGCTCTCTGCTTCCCTCAGGACCATGTTATAAACATTCAGCAGAGAGCCTTTTGGATAATCTGTGAATCCTGAGCTATTTTCTTGTGGCAGCAGACGGCATAGAAGGGGCTCCTCAATACAAATCATAGTTTATGAGGAGTATTATCATTTGACTGAATTCAGGAACAGTAGATCAAATAGCACATCTCTGTTTCATAGCTACTATTGGTGGGAAATAACTTTAAATCAATTATTTAAAAAGTTAAAAGAGCATAATTAAACTGATACTGCTTTAGCATAATCTGTAGTAATAATTTTTGAAATTTTTGGTAAGTTATTACATTTCTCCCAAAATTCTCCTCTGGATCCTAACACATATACACTCCTCTTGTGGCTGCCTACGGTATTCCCTAGGCTTCAATCTCCAGCTCCCGGAGGAGCAATGCACAGTGGGTAACTCATCACTACCACTCAGAAATGGCCATGGAGACCTCTTAGTTTCTAAGTGTGAGCAGCAACCAAAGTATGTCACTCAGGAAAAAAATTCCTGCATTTCTACAAATATCTTACTTGTCTGGAAAGAGGAAGGCAAACCCAAGCCACACTTACCAAAAATATAACCTAGAAACAAACAAACTTTGCACACCCCAAATACATAAGGTTTAAGTGATCAAAAGAATTCGAAGTGCTATTTTAACCACGTTATACTTTTTGCTACCAATATGCTTTCTCTATTAATCAGTCTGGTGTTTGGGCCATTCTTTCTCTCTCTTTTTTTTTTTAATTTGCTTTGGATTTTTATTTTTCTGATTCCAGAGGTGCCACTGAGAGGTTGGAAAGTGCTTTTTGACAGCCTAACGGGCTAGGAGGACAGGATTTGGAGTCCAAGGCCTCCCAAGTGTAGATAACTCTGGTGAAACCCCTCACTTTGGGTAGTGTCCCCAGAAGATTGCAGAATTACAAAGGCTTCATAGATATTGAAACTCAGAATAGAGTAATCTCAATTCCTGAAATTAGACTGAGGTGAGCCCAGGGTGCCAATGCCCCCAGGCATGCTGGAGTATTAATTTTCATAGGTCAAATGTATGTTCTTCTTAGAGGAAGATAATATATTTCTAGAGATCAAATCATTTTTCTCAAATACAATGCCTAGCACATATTATATAACAACAAGGCATACCAATAGACTATACAACATTAATGACACTACAGGAAAACACACAATATAAGCAGACACACAGAGTCTCCAGTTATGGGAGTCTTGAAATACAGACATTGAAGTAAATATTCTATCTATATAAAAAGAGATCAAAACTTCATAGTTTTTACAGAGAACTAGAAGCTATAAAACATAAAAATTCAAGAATTAAAAAATAAATTTTAATTCTCGAAAGAATTAAAAAAGAATTTAATTCATTTCTTTGCAATGAAAGATTCAAAGGATAGGTTAAAATCAGAATTGAGACAACCAAAAAAGATCAGTATACCAGAAGATCTATAAAAATAAATTTAAAAAAATAACCAGAATGAAACAGAAACAAAAAGATTACTGAAATTGAAAAAAGTAAGAGAAGGTCAATTACCTGTGCTATGAATGTCCCAGAGGAGGAGAAGAGAATAGAAAAAAAACAATATTTGCAAATATAATGGCTGAAGACTGATGGATATTAAGCCACAGAACAGGATAAAGAGTCTTAAAAGGTTTTTACCTAAGGTATTAACCCAAGAAAAATGAAGGATACGTCTATACAAAGACTTGTACCCTAATGTTCCTGGGGCTTTTTTTGTAATAGCTCCAAACTGAAAAGAAAAACATGTAAAAGTCTATAAATAGGTAAATGGATAAATAAATTGTGATCTATTCTTACAATGGAATACTACTGAGCAGTAAAAAGGAATGAACTATAGATACACATAATAACATGAATTAATCCCAAAATTACATTCTGAGCTAAAGAAAGGTGGGCAGAAAAAAAAAGAATATGAATCATTTATATAAAATTGTAGAAAATTGAAACATTTGTAGTGACAGAAAGCAGATCAGTAGCTGCTTGTAGACAGGGTAGAGGGAAGGACGGATTATAAAGGTGCATGAGAAGTAGGTAGTGGAAGCATTCATTATCTTGATTATGGTGATGTACATTTTATGTGCATTTTTGATATGTTAATTATGCTTCAATAAAGTTCTCTCTCTGTATATATATCAGAACTAACTAAAAGAGTTGATATAGGTGTATTACGTCAGAAAGTAAATTTTAAAGCAAAAAGCATTGTCAGAGATATTTTCTAATGATAAAATTTTCAATTCACCAAGAAAATATAACAATTGAAAATTATATTCAAAATTTGACATAAATAAAACAAGAAATAGCCAAATCTACAATCATTGTGGGAAATTTTTAATCACTTGTATCAATACTATATAGAAAAAGTAGGCAAAAAATCAATGAAAACAGAATATTTGAACAGCACAATCAGCAAACTCAATGGAAATATACAGAACACACCAATGTATGCACATTCATTTCAAAAACAAAAATATAATTTCAAAACTGACCAAATGCTCAGCTAAAAAGCAAGTTTCAAAAAATTTCAAGCGATTGAAATTCATATTACTGTTTTCTGGCCATACTGCACTGTAAAATTATAAGTAGAAATACCTCATATTAGAAATTAAGAAATATCCTTCTTAATAACCCTAAGAGTCAAAGCAGAAATGATAATGGAAATTAAAATATATTTTGGAATAAATGAAAAGGAATCTAACAAATCAAAACTTGTGAGGTACAGCTAAATCCATGCTTACAAGGAAAATTGTGACTTTTAATAAATGTGTTAGTAGATGAATATGGGATGAAATCAATAAGCCAAGGATCCATCCCAGGAAGTAAAATACAAAACAAAACAAAACAGCAAATTAAACCTAAAATAGAAAACAAACATAAAATAGAGTGGATTAATGTACTTAAAACTTGGTTGTTTAAAACCAACATTGGTAAATTCCAGATGAGAGTAAATGAGAGGAAAAAAGAGCGGTCTTGTCATTTTAGTTTGGATTTTCACTTTAACCCAGAGTTGTTTTAATAGAGACATTTTATTTTTGTTTTATTCTTGGTTTTTTTTTGGTTGTTTGTTTTGATTCTAGATGAGAGGGTCTTTTGTGATTTGTTTTGATTTTTATCCTGTTCTTAATTTCTAACTTTATTGCATTGTGTTCATAGAAATGTTGTTTGCATTACATTTTTGGGAGGAATGTAATGAGGTTAATTTGTGGCATAATATGCAATCAATTTTCACAAATATTCTACATGTAGTTGGAAAGTTATAGTTTCTATTAACAAAGTTCATATTTTTATTTACATCTATTATATATACTTTTTGATGATGTTTTTTAGGTCTTCTATATTATTAGTAATAGTTTCTTTACTTGAACTGTCAGACTGATGGGTATGTTAAAGTAAACTATTATTAGTCTCTTTTGTCTCCTTCTCTTTGCATTGCCTGTAGTCTTCTTCATGAAATTTGTGGCTGTATTATTAGGTGCATAGATATTAATAATTGTTGTATCTTCTTTTACATTGTGGTTTTGGTATTATAAAATATTCTTTCTTGCCTGATTTTATTTTTGGCCTGATTTATCTCTTGTTTGATAGGAAGATAATGACCCCTGTTTTCTTTTTATATGAATTTGTCTAGTATATCTTTGTTGTCCTTTTATTTTTTCTTTTGGGATTCCCTTTAAGTTATGCATACTATATCCAATATCGAATTGTATTTTTCTTTGTTAGCCAATTTGAAAATGTTTTTATTTTAATGGAAAAGTGAGCCTATTAACTATACTCATATGACATAATATTTGTTCTTGGTTCTGAAATATTTTATAATTTAGAGTATTTATAGTCTTTCACTGTGGTCTATTTTTTTTTAATTTATTTTAATAGGAAAGTTTGCATTTTTATTCCCTTCATTCTCTTAGTTTCTCCTTAATTTTAATATTTTCTATACTTTTCTACTATAAGGAATAATGAAATTAAGTAATAACCACTTCTTTCTTCCACTGGCCAAAGATGAGATAACTTGACCATTAAGATGAGTGATGGCTGAAATTCTGTATTGTAACTGTTTAGTAGTTATCAAATCAGCAAACTCTAAGCTGTGGTAAAATCTATAGGAGCTAAAAACTATTTTCTGCAATAAGAAAATAGCAAAAGAAAGGAATGATGAAGGGACAACCTCAAAATTAAAAGAGAATTAGGAGACATATTGAACAGTTCAATGCATTGGCCTTATTTGGATCCTGACTCAAACAAACAAAATGTAAACACATGTCACATACCTTTGTAAGAGAATTGGGGAAATGTGAAGGCTGACTGGTTATCTGATGATTTTCAGAAATTGTAATGATGGTTGGGATAATGTTAGTGTGGATGTGATTTGATTTTTGAATGAGTCTCTTTATCAGAGATACATAGTAAATATTTATAGAAAAAATATATATCTAGATTTTACCTCTAAATAATATGGACTGGGGGGCTGGCCCTATGGCCTGGTGGTTAAGTCCCGCATGCCCAGCTTCGGCGGCCTGGATTTGGTTCCTGGGCACAGACCCACACCACTCGTCAGTGGCCATGCTGTGGCAGTGACCTACATACAAAATAGAGGAAGATTGGCACAGATATTAGCTCAGGGTGAATCTTCCTCAAGCAAAAAGAGGAAGATTGGCAACAAATGTTAGCTCAGGGTAAATCTTCCTCGGCCAAAAAAAAAATATTGATGGGGACTTAGAGTGTATACCTACAGATAAAAAAAATGACTTGCTATTAATTGCTAATAGTTGAAGCTGGGTGATGAATACATACATTTTTTATTTACTATCCTCTCAATAATTATATACATTTGAAGTTTTCAATATGAAACAGTTACAAAAAAGAATAAGGGATGTAATTCATTAGGAGACTTTAAATATATTTTAAAACACCATGAGTTCATAAGAAAACATATTCCCTCCCCTCCACAAAAATAAGCATATATAGAAACAAAATACAAGTCATTAGGCATGACTAAAGATTTTTAGGATACTAACCATTACTCTGAACATTGATAACTAAAAGAAAAATAAGTATTTATCTTGCTTTTGCCTTACAAATCCTACCTCAGAAGAATTAAATAGCCCTGGTACATGAGAGAAATTTCTTTTACAAATAACTCCAGATAATAAATGCAAAAGAGATGACAGAATTAGAAAAACCACCATTTTGTAATCCATAATAAAATAGCTGATTCAAGTAAATGGTCATCACATAATGGTAAATCATTAAGTGAAATTTAATGAGGGACTTTATAATGAAAGAACCAGACCACCATCACTATCATCACTGATCAATCTTAGTATCACTAATACAACACCACAATGAATTCTTGAAAATTTAAGTTCTTCCTAAGTTTAATCAGAGTTTTAGCTCCACATTCTAGTCTACAGAAAAAACAGTCATGATAAATAAGTTCAACTACACTATGAGGAAACAATCTGCTAAATCCAGACTGTAGAGCAGCATACTTTACCTGGATCCCTTAACAAATCAGGGCATAAACAATGCGAGTGGAGAGGCAGCATTGTTCTACCTTAAAAGAGACTTCAATGACAACATTATTAACAACATAAGTATTAACACTTAATACTTAACTATGAACAACTTAATATTATTAGTGGACCCTGCTTAAATACTAATTTGGACGAACCAAGCGTAAACAAATTTTATTAGAGAAATTTGAATGTAGATTTGGTATTAGACCAAAGGAAGAGGAGTTGATTTTGTTTTGTGTAGATAAGGGCATTGTAGTATATAAGAAAATGTCATTTTTGAGATGCACATTAAAATATCTTGGAGTTAAACGATAGTATATCTGACATTTGCTATAAAATATTCCAGAAAAATACTCAGAGAATTAGATGAAATAAGAATGCAAAAATATGGATGGTTACTGGAGTTGGGTAATTGTATTTGCGGGTGGTTTGTATGTTCTATATTGGGGTATGTTTACAAATTTCCATAATAAACAGTTTAAAAAATGACTGAAATATCAAATCTATCTGATATGATTTACAAACAAATCACAATAGCTGAGACACATCTAAAATCAGTCTACAACACTTTGCTAATAAAGCCATTAATCCTTACACCCAACCCCTAAAACATACACACACATACACACAGACAAATCCAGGGCTGTGTGTTGTTTTTTAGAGGTATTTATCACTTCCAATTTTACCAGTTCACCCAAGTTGAGGAGGAGAGTACATCACAACTGCCCTGTGGCAAGTAGTTTGAAATTTGACATTTGTGATAAAGAATAGGCAAGAAGTCAGGACATATATGCCCTAAAAGACTTCTGTTTTTTTCTAAATAAATCCGATTTGTGCAAGCAAAAGGAAATTAGTCAATGACCTAAAAAACACATGGGAAAACCAGGGCATGCTTGCATATACAGAATAGGTGCAACCCATCTTTGTCTTTGTAACGCAAGTATTCTTTTCCACTGGAGTCAAGTTGAGACAGATCAGAGTAATCAGTTGACAAGATCCTTTTATTTCTTTTTATTTTTTAAAGTAGGAGAAATTTTTTTTCTCTCCACCAAACAGAATCTTTTGACACAGAATAATGTGAGAGAGCTCAGACTACGGAGTCAGAAATCATGAGTTTTATGTGCTTCTCTGCCTCTTATTAGCTGGGTGAGCCTTAAATGCTTAATCTATAAAATGGGTATAATAATAACTACTTCATTGTTTTGTGAAGATTAAATAATAAGCTCAGAATACATTTAGTGTAATACCTGACACATCATAAGCCTTCAATGACAGAGAGTTCTTAAAAATACTCCTTTAGCAGCTATTTCTTTAGATCTTGCCTGCATGGAACGCATTGCTTCTTTCTCTGGCAGGAGCATCCTGATGTTCCTTTGGAAACCTCTCCTTCTGCTGTTGTTGGGTCCTCTTGTCCATTCCAGGGACAGGCATGAGTTCCAGGCTTGATCAATCAGTTTTCTATTGCACTGGCTATCACAGGGTCTCCCAAGTTCAGCATTATTGAATTTGGAGCTTGATAATTCTTTATTGTGGGGGATTGACTTGTGCCTTGTCGTATGTTTAGCAGCATTGCCGGCCTCCACCCACTAGATGCCAGTAGTGTGCCCAAGTTGTGACAACCAAAGTGTTTCAGGCATTACCATATGTGCAAAATTGAAATCATTGGACAATAGTGATTGGCTCAGGGATAGGGCATATAACTCAAGTTGGTCCAATCAGAGTTAATTATTGGAATTACCAGGTAGGAGATGTACTCTTTCCACTGAGTTTGCTCAGCTAGGGGGTTGTAAGATTGGAACTACAATGGATTTCTTGCCATTATGTGGCAAGGCCTTTCTTAAAACTGAAAAAGAGTTTAAGAGATGGAAAGAGAGAAAATAAATTAGTCTTGGTGATCATGTTTAAAAGCCTGTATCCAGCCGTTTCTAAAGCAAGATATTCCTGGAAGTTTTTAATAAAAAGAAACAATGCACTCTCCTCGCGTCCTAAGTCAGTTTGACCTGGGTTTGAAGCACTTGTAAACTAGAGGCTAGCTGTATTGTAACCACAGGGCTGGAGCAGGAACTCAGATTCATTCAGTACGCTGTGAGGCAGGCTGACAGGAGAGGTTCTTAACATTTTTGTGATATAGATCCTTATTAAAAGTTGAGACAAGTTTTGGAGACTTCCTCCTCAAACATGCAGATAAAAACACAATTTTGTACCTAATTTCAGGGGACAGTTCCCCAAAGTCCTAAAGATTCTAAATCTCAAGTGTGAGTTAGAGAGTTTTATGTTCTAAAACAGGTTCTGATGTCAGCACATGGCCTAATAGATTCAGACAAATTTAATTATGTCTCTAGTATTTCTTAAAGATACAGAACAAGAATACAAAGATATCTTTAGCAGTCTCCAGAGTCAGTGTCAAAGCCGGAAGATGATTAGGATGAAAAAGAGGGATCATTTGTTTCCGTCGTATTAAAACGAGAGAGACACTCTTATGGCTGGCAATGGTAATTATTCCCTGCCACACTGAAAAAGCTTTAACAGTCAGAGGGAGCCTCACTGAGGCTTCTTTGGACTGCTGGCAGAGAGCACACTGCATGACCCCGCGCAGTTGGGAAAAGCACAGGCCAGTAAATACAGCTGCCTGGGAGCAGCACGTGGCGTGCCCTATTTCAGCTCACCTTGAGCAATGACGAAGCCTAGAGATTTTTTTTCTTCACCGAAGAATTGGAGCATCAAATAGGAGGCCTCCTCTGCTTCCCACTTTGGGAAGAGCCTGGGGATTTACCAAACAGCTGAAGTAACCTTCTGCTTCACTTTTGAAACATGTCCTTATCCTCGTGGCCTGCTGGGTCCAGCAGACACTCCTGCCCTTTGGTCTTTGTGAAAACAATTGTGGGTAGTTTCAAGCACAGGTGGCATACCCCGCCTTAGTGCTAGGCTTCTGAATTCCTTATTGCCACTGCACATATTTCCGTTACATGGTTTATGTGACCTCTTTGTGATGTAAGGTTAGAACACATTTTTAATTGCTAGTTCACCTGTAATATCCTATGTTACTTCTGAGGCTCAGTTTCCTGTCTCTACAATGGGAGCTGGTTGGATTAGATAACCTCCACACGTCTTCAATACCACAGTGCCCAGGGCGGAGTGGCAACACAGCCATGGAGTTCTAACTCGGTGCCAGCAACTTGATAAGTACTCCCTACGCATCCTTTCATTTGACCCAATGTGGTAGCTAATACTATTATCCCCATGTTAGAAGAGACTGAGGCACAGAGATGGTGTATGGCTTGATTGCAGCTGCATAATGATGTGATAGGGAGCCAAGCTTCAAGCCAGCCTCAGACCGCTTTCTTACTCTCTTGGCAATAACACCTGCGTGAAGCTAGATCCTATTTTCCTCTGCAGCCACATTTTCTGACAACTGCCTTT
This sequence comes from Ceratotherium simum simum, assembly GCF_057802395.1. Classification (NCBI taxonomy): domain Eukaryota; kingdom Metazoa; phylum Chordata; class Mammalia; order Perissodactyla; family Rhinocerotidae; genus Ceratotherium; species Ceratotherium simum. Next base: position 17,764,220 of record NC_141903.1, on the reverse strand, counting down.
AAGGTTTGACATGAAAATCTGTCCATCTTTAGGCAGCATCTTGAACTAAAGCCTCCAAAGGAATGCTTTCTGTGAGGTGTAACCTTAAGTTAAGCACCTGGAGGACCAAAGCTTTTCACTCGCTGAGGTTATCTTGATCACTGGCTTTTAAACTATCACTTGAATCCCAGGTGTGGTGGGTACCTCTGAATCTTCCTCATTATCTCTGGCTTCTTGTGAGGCTCATATTTCTCCTGGTTATCTCTCATTCAGAATCTCTGCTTCCATTGACCTTTATCTTTCATGGGTCTCTGTTTGTGGCTGTTTCCTGTTCTGTAATCTGCATTAAACAAATGTGGAACAGAGCCATTTTCCTTAATTTCATCATATGTCACCTACATACTTTATATAATAGACTTTATTTTTTAAGATTCAGGATAAAGGTAGGGGAATTTGTAGCATCTTATTAAGTTTTTGGTCCCTTTAGTTTTAAGTGGTGGTGATTTGGCAGGAGATGGTATAGTTTTCAAAGTAATTTCCATCCTGTGAGATTGGAATTGATAACCTGACACATTGATACTTTGTTCTTTACCTCTGCTGTGCTAAAACGCCAAAACAACACAAAAATGACAAAGCTAGATAAATCCACACCTGTCAATGGAAAGGGAAAAACTTCTTCTAATTACTTCAGCCATGTCTACTCTCTTCAATCTTCTGACTAAGAGTTTTGATGTTAATATCTGGACATGGAAATGGAGCTGAACAAACTACACAAAAGTTACTGATTTTCTCTGGGGCAACATTGAATTTGCAAGTAAGAATGCTTTCTAGAAATTCAGCTGGTTGAAATCCAAGGTGACAACCTATATGTAGAATTTATTATTTATTTCTTCAACTTCCTAACCTGCTAAAAATATGATATCCCCTTTAACTGTTGCTTTGTCAAATCTAGGTCTCATCAGTGCATAAATACTACTTTCATTTATATACATAAATGGTAAGAGATAAATGTGGTATTGTATGAGTTTTGGGGTAGAAGGGGAGTGTATTAGACGGTATTTTGGTCAAGGGATCCTGAAATACCATAATTCTGCCCCAAATTATAGGCTGCCTTCTTCTCTCTGAGGTTCTCAATAGAACTACAAATGGCAAAAATGAAATCCAAGAATCCCATTGAGATTGTGCTGAAATTCTAGAAGTGGAGCTTTCTGGTAAGCTTAACTATAGCACCTGGCTTACACCTAACGCACAAGGTGTAAGCCTTATGGCACAAGGTGACTCCACTCCTTCCTGGTGAATGATACCCAACAAAATGTCCCAGAATCTGACCAAATTAGCTTCTCTTCTTGGTCAATAAAGGAAGTGTGTGAGAAAGGATTCCCCTGAGGTAGGAAGGAGAAGAAAATGTTTCTTCCCAGCCCCTCTCCTCGCCTCTGCTGTTGTCCCCACTACAATCCTTCACGAATAAGGAATATGAAAAACATGTGTGACCTACAATACACACATCTTAATTTATTCCCATCATCTTGTTTTTCAGTCATTTCTCCTACTTGTGAAAAAGGAATGAGATTGATAAGAACACAGCTATTATAAAATACCTCAGCCAGTAACATACAAATTTTAAAGTATCTTACATAACAGGTAAGCATAGAGGAATAATTTCTCATGCTATATTTTAATACTTAATGTGCTCTGGGAAGCTGTGTAGATGCCACTCTCTGGGAGGCAATGTTATTTTGAGGCTCCATTCCCAACATTGTATGTGATTAAGAAGCACAGAGAAATTCAATTCAAACAAAGTGCTTTGCATATTAAAAATGAGGCCTACACATATACCAGGGAAATGAGCTTTAAATGAGACAGTACCACCAACTAAGACTGTTAAGTGAATTATTACCACCAATTTGAAGCATTTTAAAAGCTCTTATTGTTAGGTTCCTTGGCTTTAAAAGGTATATTAGGGATATAAAAATATATTCATGCAACACTGTCATGTCATCTTTTGACCAAAAGATGCTGTTGAATTTTATTTCTACTTTATGCACTAATTTATGCAGATAAAATTTGACTATCAAACTGACCCAGGGAAAAGCAGAAAAGTGGAAGAAATTAAATTTGGGGAGCTCTCAGCCTCCTCTTTCTGAACTTTTTGCCCTCTTTGTGCCATTGAAATATTGCCTTTTTTTCTTGTTCTTGGGAAATCTCGGAAATAAGTCATTTTCAGGTAGTTTAAATTTCGGTCCCTATATTTCCTGCCCAAGGGGGATTTTTATGTCTTTTGAAATTTTGGCTTTGTAGTTGATTAAACAACTTCAAGCACCAAAAACAGATGGAGGAGATTTTCTTAGATAGAAGGATCTTCTTACCACTCAAGTTATTTAAATAAAATTAGGGGCTCTTTACTTCACCTAGTTTTAGTCCTGTTGGTATAATCAAAGAGTTTTCACACTGCAGCTCAAAACAATACATTTCTTCAGAGTGACAAGATATTATGTTCCCATTTTATATCTTTATTTGAGAAATAGGAAGTAGATCAAACCCTAACAGAACAGATTTTTCAATGGCCTTGTCAAAACAGCATTTACTCCTGAAATCTTCTGGCAAATTATTTTATTCAGAATTCAGGGGGATTGAGCGGCAGAAGGGGACTAACTGTGATGTTAGGATGCATCAATGGGCCCAACCACAGCCCATTTTCTTGATCCTGTGAAATGGATTTCCACAAAAAGTCTGTTAGACCTAAGTTCTAGAATAAATGGGCATCTCATCTTGACAATGATTTTTATCATCCTCAATTATCATGAATGCACCCAGAAACAGGAATTTATTTCTTCTTTATTTTGCCAAATTCCAATGCACATTTAAGTTCTTAGGTTCCATAGTGCCAGATGACAAATAATTGCTATGTTTAGTCAGTGAAGCCCAAATAATTTATGTTTCTTGGGTGCAGTTGTTAAAAATGATCTTAATCAATGAAACCATTAAATCAGTAAACAAGTTGCCATAAATAAGCAAGCAGCCATTGTCATTGCCCCATTTTATAATCCATTAGGCATATCATATTTTCTGTGATTCTGAATTCCTAGAGAGTGAAAAAATGCACCTCTGGGTAGAACCAGCACCGAACTTGAGGCTGGGAAAATATTTTGCAAATGCTTCAGGTAATTAGCTTCCACATAGTATCCCCTTTATGACAATCCCAGAGGCAACTTATTGAAGGCATTACATTGTCTGACAGCCGAAAAGTGTTTAAGAGCACCTGCTTTGGGGCAAGGCAAGCCTTGATTCAAATCTTGTTTCCTCCAGTTACTAGCTGCACGCATTGGTTAGGGTAAGGCTAGCTGCTATAACAAACAAACCCCCAGATCTCAGTGGTTTAATACAACAGAAGTCTATTGTTCTCTTATAAAAAGACCAAAACTAGTACTCCTGATTGGTTAGTGGCCGTCCTCCAAATAGCGATTCAAGGTTCCAGGCTCATGCATCTTGTGATTTTGCCATTCTCAAAGATGGCTTCCAAAATTTATGGTAGAAGGGGGAAGAAGTATGGAGGACTGAGTATGGGACATTATTATGAGTCAGGCCTGAAGGTGGCGCTCCTCATTTCTCTCAGAGTGCATTGGCTAGAACTCAGTAACATGGCCATGATCAACTGAAAAGGAAAGCTGGGAAATCTACTCTGAGTATGTTTCCAGAAAGAAGACAAAATAGATTGGGCTATGAGGTAGCCAGGCTCTGCCACTCTGAGTGACCTATGTAATACTTAATCTCTCTATGTATGATTTTCCTCATCTAAAAACGGTATTAAAAATTCTGATCTCTGGATTGTTGTAAGGAGTTTATTACAGTGTTCTGCAAATAGCAGTAGTGGCTATTGTGACTAATAATAACATTTCACTGAGCATTTCCTCTATGTTGAGAAAGGTTTTATTAACTCTCATTTTTTTGGCTATTCAACATCAAACACTTATTCACAATTCAAAATGTATTATGAGAATGAATGACTCCTCCACCCCTGCTCTAGCTGGATTCAAGAAAAGCAAGAAATATGAAAATGATAGAATGGCAAAGGACATAGAATTTATGCATGTTCAAATCAAATGCAGCAGAAGGAAAAAAAGTTTTAAGACTGACTAAAGTAGTATACCCTTTCTACGATCCTAAGAATGGACAAGGCTCAAACAATTTTGTTGGAAATTTCCATCACCTACTTACACTAGGCATTGTGAAGATGCTGTCTAGAGGAAATCATAACGCTTTTGTCAGAATTTCTTTCTCCACTTCTAACTTGCTCTGTGTCCTTTGGATAAGATATAATAATTTGATGTTCCTAGTTACTAATCTCAGAGAAACTAAAATGCTAGATATTTTTTCAAAACTACAATCAGGTCAAGGCTAGTTAATCAAGCCCCTCATATATTTACGTACACGAAACTTTGGCATAGTTCTGATTGGTTAAAAACAACCCCAATATCATGTTTTTAATTTAAACTAAAATTTTTAATGGCTACCAGTGAAACTGGTTTAACATCATGAAGGGATATAACTGTAGGTTCTTCTCTACTAGGAAAGAACTCTGCGCCCTGACGGCCATGGAACCAAGTATATTTTCTTTAGGAGCTGCTCTTTTGGCCTACATCAAAAGACTGTCAATTCTTGGCTTGTTTTTATGGATGATGATCTGCACTGGCTCTTGGGACAGAATATTTGGTGAGATTGACATATTTATGAGCTAGCAATACTTTACCAACCTAACATAAGTATGACACATCCAAGGAAGATTTGGTTACCACAATACATCAAGAATGAAAAACCCTGAAAGTAAGATCATGTTGGCACACTTGAGAGAAAAAGTTGTTGATTGGAGTATCATACTCTAATACCAGTAAGACATACTGGTATTGCTAAGGAAGTTTGATAGTGTAGCTCTGGGCAAGATGTGAGAATGGCTTTGTAAAAATATATCTGAAGCCTAAATACTCAGCTCAAATAATCTACAGGGGGGCTAGGATGCAAAGACTTGAATGTGCAGAATCATGTCAGTGAGCCCACCCTTAAAAACTTTAGTAGAGGGAACAGGCACTTTATGATATGGTTACTACTTATATCTTCAGCCTTATCTTTCTCCTTTCCTGTCATTGAACTCTAAACTCCTGCCAGACTGAAGTATTTGCAGCTCCACAATTCTCTCTTATTTCTATACTATTGTATTGATAGTTCTCTAGCACAAACTCATTCCTTCCTTCTTCCCCTCGCTAACTCCTACTCATCCCTCAGATCCTGGCTGAGCTGGTGTTTTGCACAGGTGGCCTTCCCTGATCCTCTAAGAGTGAATTACATGTTCTTTTCATATGTTCCCACTTTTTCCAGTGATTATTATAGCAGTTATGAACTGCTATATACTTTTATTAGCCTTTGTATTCCTGGGGTTTAGAGAATAGGTTAACTTGTCACTGTGTGCTCCCAGTATCTTGCAAAGTGCTATGTACACAGTAGGTCTTAATAATTTTGTTGAGTGGATAAATGACAAAAGAACGAGATCTGCTCTACCATTTGCCTTAGAAGAGGATCTCAGGTGCTATGCTTTGCTGAGGCTGTGCTATGCATCAGACTCATTGCCTTTGCTGAAGGCTAGCTTGTTTCAAACAAAACTTGAGCTCTTTTGAGATCTCCCAAAAGGTGACAGATAAGTTAATTTGAAACACCAAGATCTATCTAATGGTTTGGTGGTTATTTGATTTGAGGAAAAGAGCCATTTTCTCCCCTGTCCCTTGCTTGGAAGAGTACTTTTGTCTCTTTATATATTTCTCATTTCTCAAAAGCTATTCCTTCTTATCCTAGTCATGCAGACCATAAATAAATTATGTTTATAAAATACGCTGTAATCTAGAGATGAAAACTGTTATGTAAATGGAAAACCCCACACTATTATCTTCAGTCACCTTTGGAAATTTTGCATCTGGAAAGCATCAGTTTTAAAATCAAATTATGCTCCATTTCAGATTTCTAACTCATGATTAAAACAGTGTTTGGACCAGCAGGTTTTCCACTAACACCACACTTGTATACAAGATGCTATCCTACGTTGCTGTCTAAATAATCCTTTACAGAGATGAAAGGTTAATTACCAGCTGTTCTAATGATTTGTTGTTATTGATTTCAATGCTCCATTTGTTTCAGTCACATTTGTATGATTTTATGCTACAAAAATTCTCATTAACCCTGTAAAGAAAATACAGTTCCCCTATCAAATAATGTTTTCTAAAGGTCTAAGGCAAAGGCAGGAAAAAAAAAAAAAAGCAAAAACACTTTGGAAAACCCTCTCAATAGAAAGTTTCCCATGGTTTATGAAAGATCATCGCTCCATATGAGGAGAAAATATCAACAAGATTAAGCACATAATACCATTACTTTGCATTTTCATTCTCAAAACAAGACAACGTACATTTAAATTTCGACTTTACAACAGAGAAAATTGGGGAAATGGAAGTTAAGTGATCATCCTGTTATAAGTAGAGAATTAAAATTAAAGGCAGGACTATAATTGAGGTCTCTTAAGTCTTTCTTGTGTCTATCTTCCCAGTGCCTACACGCGCGCACACACACACACACATGAGGTAACCCTTGTAGGCATTGAGAGAGACAAATATTGTAAATACTTTACAATAAATGGTATTTTTTGCTTATTACCAAAGTAGATAAATTTATGGGAATAATTTTGGGGAACTGCTTCATGAGCAAAATCCCCATTCCTTTTATTTTTTGATTGGAAGATAAAATAAGCTTTGAAAGACTCCATGAAATACTCAATAGTAGATGTTTTCAAGAGAAAAAAAGACTGAAGCTCTAGGAGACCCTGAAAATTTACTCGTTTTTAATACCACCATGTGGGATTTTAGGCTTTGAAATCTCTTTTTTCTGACAGTTCCTCTAAGATTTGCCATCAGCATGTCTAACCAAAACCCATTTAAATGTACCAGGTACCATCTTACCTCTTAGTCTCACATGTGTTTTATATATTATAATGTTTTGTTAATGATGAAGGCTGGTTCAAATCTATATCAACATGTAGATTGTTTAAATATATGCTCTCTTCTCTGATCTATTTGCTGTCTTTTTTTTCTTTAATTATGTTCCTCCTAAGGTTGTTGAATGGCTCGAATCAACTATCCATGTAGCCCTTGGCACAGTGCCTAGCATACAGTAAACTCTCCACAAATGGTCATTGCTACAGATGCCGTTACCAGGATTTATTAACAGGTAGAGCTAACAGAAACTCACAGGGAAATGTCTGCATTACAAGATTAACTATAAAGTGTTGCAATTTACTTTATATCTTTTTTAACCTCACAGCATGGATAGATTTCAAGGACAACTCATTTTAAAATAGTTGCCTTCGTTCTAGACTTATTCCAATGATGCTCAAAATGTTACAACACAGCATTGAGACCAAGCTATAGAACCAGCTATAAACTAGTTGAAAGAACCAGCCTTCCCACTTTACAATTATGTTTTTCACATCCACATGATTTCAGGGTTTATTTCTGAGGGTACAAGTGTCTTCCAACCTCATTTACTGCAAACCATTGTGCCCTCAACTGACTTTGGATCCTAAAACAAAAATCGTTTGTGACTCAAAAATAGTGAGGATTAGCCAGGAAAAAGAGTCGGCCTATGAGACAAGCACTTCTTTCAATAATTTAACCAATAAATAATTAGTAAACAATTTGATTTTACACACAATTTGGAGCATTGCTTTCTAGTCAGCTGCTGATTTCTCTATAACGATGTAGAGAAACAAATATCAAATCAGGCAGTCTGTGCACTTGGATTCTCTTGCTTGCCTAGAGAAGGATAGAACATTTCCATATCAGTGCAGCTGAACCCAACATCACCGCCTTTTAGTCCAATTTCCCCTTCCCTTCACTTCTCTATAGGTCTCAGTTCTACTTTCTTTTTTTTTTTTTACATTTTTTTAAAAGTCACTTTTCAATGCTTTAGACTCAGTATTAGCTTTTTTTAAAAAAATTTTTTGTTTATTGCAGTAACATTGGTTTATAACGTTGTATAAATTTCAGGTGTACATCATTATACTTCTATTTCTGCATGGATTACATCATGTTCTCATGTTCACCACCCAAATAATAATTACAATCCATCATCACACACATGTGCCTAATTATCCCTTTCGCCCTCCTCCCTCCCTCCTTCCCCTCTGCTAACCACCAATCCAATCTCTGTCTCTATGTGTTTGTTTGTTGTTGTTATTATCTAGTACTTAATGAGTTAGATCATACGGTATTTGATCTTCTCCCTCTGACTTATTTCACTTTGCATAATACCCTCAATGTCCATCCATGTTGTCACAAATGGCTGGATTTCATCATTTCTTATGGCTGAGTAGTATTCCATTGTATATATATACCACATCTTCTTTATCCATTCATCCCTTGATGGGCACTTAGGTTGCTTCCAAGTCTTGGCTATTGTGAATAACGCTGCAATGAACACAGGGGTGCATGTATCTTTACGCATTGGTGTTTTCAAGTTCTTTGGATAAATACCCATCAAGTTCTTTGGATAAATACCCAGCAAGGGAATAGCTGGATCATACGGTAGTTCTATCCTTGATTTTTTGAGGAACTCCATACTGTTTTCCATAGTGGCTGCACCAGTTTGCACTCCCACCAGCAGTGTATGAGAGTTCCCTTCTCTCCACATCCTCTCCAACACTTGTTTTTTCCTGTCTTGTTACTTGTAGCCGTTCTGATGGGCGTGAGTTGATATCTCATGGTAGTTTTGATTTGCATTTCCCCGATAGTTAATGATGTTGAACATCTTTTCATGTGCCTGTTGGCCATCTGTATATCTTCTTTGGAGAAATGTCTGTTCAGGTCTTTTGCCCATTTTTTAATTGAGTTGCTAGTTTTTTTGTTGTTGAGATGCATGAGTTCTTTATATATTTTTGAGATTAACCCCTTATCAGATGTACGGTTTGCAAATATCTTCTCCCAATTGTTAGGTTGTCTTTTCGTTTTGTTGATGGTTTCCTCTGCTGTGCAGAAGCTTTTTAGTTTGATGTAGTCCCATTTGTTCATTTTTTCTATTGTTTCTCTTGCCCGGTCAGACATGGTGCTTGAAAATATGTTGCTAAGACCGATGTCCAAGAGCGTACTACCTATGTTTACTTCTAGATGTTTCATAGTTTCAGGTCTTACATTCAAGTCTTTAATCCATTTGGAGTTAATTTTTGTGTATGGTGTAAGGTAATGGTCTACTTTCATTTTTTTGCATGTGGCCGTCCAGTTTTCCCAACACAATTTGTTTAAGAGACTTTCCTTTCTCCGGTGTATGTTCTTGGCTCCTTGTTGAAGATTAGCTGTCGAAAGATGTGTGGGTTTATTTCTGGGCTTTCCATTCTATTCCATTGATCTGTGTGTCTGTTTTTGTGCCAGTACCATGCTGTTTTGGTTACTATAGCTTTGTAGTATATTTTGAAATCAGGGAGTGTGGTACCTCCAGCTTTGTTCTTTTTTCTCAGGATTCCTTTAGTTATTTGGGGGCTTTTGTTGTTCCATATAAATTTTAGGATTCTTTCCTCTATTTCTATGAAAAATTGTTGTTGGAACTTTGATAGGGATTGCACTGAACCTACAGATTGCTTTAGGAACTATGGACATCTTAACTATGTTAATTCTTCCAATCCAAGAGCACAGAATATCTTTCCATTTCTTTGTGTCTTCTTCAGTTTCTTTCAGCAATGTTTTATAGTTTTCAGTGTACAGATCTTATGCCTCTTTGGTTAAGTTTATTCCTAGGTATTTTATTCTTTTTGTTGCAGTTGTAAATGGGATCATATTCTTAATTTCTCTTTCTGCTACTTTGTTGTTAGTGTATAGAAATGCAACTGATTTTTGTACGTTGATATTGCATCCTGCAACTTAACCATATTCGTTTATTACTTCTAAAAGTTTTTTGGTGGATTCTTTAGGGTTTTCTATATATAAAATCATGTCATCTGCAAATAGTGACAGATTCACTTCTTCCTTTCTAGTTTGGATCCCTTTTATTTCTTTTTCTTGCCTGATTGCTCTGGCTAGGACTTCCAATAATATGTTAAATAGGAGTGGTGAGAGTGGGCATCCTTGTCTGGTTCCTGTTCTTAGACAGATAGCTTTCAGTTTTTCACCATTGAGGATGATATTAGCTGTCGGTTTCTCATATATGGCCTTTATTATGTTGAGGTACTTTCCTTCTATCCCCATTTTATTCAGAGTTTTTATCATAAATGCATGCTGTATCTTGTCAAATGCTTTCTCTGCATCTATTGAGATGATCATGTGATTTTTATTCTTCATTTTATTAATGTGGTGTATTACATTGATTGATTTGCAAATGTTGAACCATCCCTGCATACCTGGAGTAAATCCCACTTGATCATGGTGTATAATTTTTTTAATGTATTGTTGTATGCGATTTGCTAGTATTTTGTTGAGGATTTTTGCATCGATGTTCATCAGTGATATTGGCCTATAATTTTCTTTTTTTGTGTTGTCCTTGTCTGGTTTTGGTTTCAGGGTAATGTCGGCTTCGTAGAATGAATTAGGGAGCTTCCCCCCCTCCTCAATTTTTTGGAAGAGTTTGAGAAGGATAGGTATGAAGTCTTCTTTGAATGTTTGGTAGAATTCACCAGGGAATCCGTCTCGTCCTGGACTTCTATTTTTGGGGAGGTTTTTGATTACTGTTTCAATCTCCTTACTGGTGATTGGGCTATTCAAATGCTCTATTTCTTCTTGATCCAGTTTTGGAAGGTTGTATGATTCTAAGAATTTATCCATTTCTTTCAGATTGTAGAATTTGTTGGCATATAGCTTTTCATAGTATTCTCTTACAATCTTTTGTATTTCTGAAGTGTCTGTTGTAATTTCTCCTCTTTCATGTCTGATTTTACCTATTTGAGCCTTCTCTCTTTTTTTCTTGGTGAGTCTAGCTGAAGGTTTGTCAATTTTGTTTATCTTTTCAAAGAACCAGCTTTTGGTTTTATCAATTATTTCTATTGTTTTTTTAGTCTCTATTTCATTTATTTCTGCTCTGAGTTTTATTATTTCCATTCTCCTACTGATTTTGGGCTGTGTTTCTTCTTTTTCCAGTTCCTTTAGGTGCATTGTTAGATTTTTTTATCTGAGATTTTTCTTGTTTGTTGAGATAGGCCTATATTGCTATAAACTTCCCTGTTAGAACCGTTTTTACTGTATCCCATAAATTGTGGCATGTTGTATTTCATTTTCATTTGTCTCCAGGTATTTTTTGATTTCTCCTTTGATTTCTTCGTTTACCCAATTGTTGTTCAGTAGCATTTTGTTTAATCTCCACATATTTCTGGCTTTTCTGATTTTCTTCCTATAGTTGATTTCTAGTTTCATACCATTGTGATCAGAAAAGATGCTTGTATTATCTCAATCTTCTTAAATTTATGGCAACTTGTTTTGTGGCCTAATATGTGATCAGTCCTGGAGAATGTTCCATGTGCATTTGAAAAGAACATGTATTCTTCGGTTTTTGGATGGAATGTTCTGTATATATCTACTAGGTCCATCTGTTCTAGTGTGTCATTTAAGGCCAATGTTTCCTTATTGATCTTCTGTTTAGATGATCTATCTGTGAGTGTAAGTGGAGTGTTAAAGTCCCCTACTATTATTGTGTTACTGTCTTTCTCTCTTTTTATGTCTGTTAGTAATTGCTTTATATATTTAGGTGCTCCTATGTTGGGTACATAGATATTTACAAGTGTTATATCCTCTTGTTGGATTGTGTCCTTGATCATTATGTAATGCCCTTCTTTGTCTCTTTTTACAGTTTTTGTTTTAAAGTCTATTTTGTCTGATATGAGTATTGCTACCCCAGCTTTCCTTTCATTGCCATTTCCATGGAGTATCTTTTTCCATCCCTTCACTTTCAGTTAGTGAGTGTCTTTAGGTCTGAAGTGTGTCTTTTGTATGCAGCATATATATGGGTCTTGTTTTTTTATCCAATGAGCCACCGTATGCCTTTTAATTCGAGCATTTAGTCCATTGACATTTAAAGTAGCTATTGATAAGTATGTACTTACTGCCATTTTTTAACTGTTTTTTCTTAGTGTTTTAGTAGTCCTTCTCTGTTCCTTTCTTCTCTTGCTCTCTTCCCTTGTGGTTTGATGGCTTTCCTTAGTATTATGTTTGGGTTCCTTTCTCTTAGATTTTCTGTATTTATTATAGGTTTCTGGTTTGGGATTACCATTTGGTCCATATACAGTAACCTACGTATATAGGAATCTATATTAAGTTGATGGTCTCTTTAGTTTGACCTCTGTCTGAAAGCTCTACTCTTTAACTCCCTTCCTCCCACGTTTTATGCTTTTGATATCATATCTAACCTCTTTTTTGTGCATTTGTATCCGTTACCCTCTTATCATGGAAATAGATAATTTTTCCTATTTGTGGTCTTCTCTTTTCCCCTTAAATAAGTCCCTTTAGCATTTCTTGTAGACCTGGTTTCTTGGTGACAAAATCCTTTAATTTTTGCTTGTCTGGGAAACTTTTTGTTTCTCCTTCCCTTTTGAATGATAAACTTGCTGGGTAGAGCATTCTTGGCTGTATGTTTTTTCCTTTTAGCTCTTTAAATATATAGTGCCACTCTCTTCTAGCCTGTAAGGTTTCTGCTAAGAAGTCAGCTGACAGCCTTATAGGGTTTCCTTTGCATGTAACTTGTCTTTCTCTTGTGGCTTTTAGGATTCTCTTTATCTTTAATTCTGGACATTTTAATTATGATGTGTCTTGGTGTGGGCCTCTTTGGGTTTATCTTGTTAGGGGCTCTCTGTGCTTCCTGTACCTGGATGTCTGTTTCTTTCCTTAGGTTGGGGAAGTTTTCATTTATTATTTATTCAAATAGATTCTCTGCCCCTTTGTCTCACTCTTCTCCTTCTGAAACACCTATAACACAGATGTTAGTGTGCTTGATGTTGTCCCAGAGGTCCCTTAGACTGTCCTCACTCTTTTAAATTCTTTTTTATTTTACCTGTTCAGCTTGGGTGATTTCTTCTAGTCTTTCGTCAGGCTCACAGATCCATTCTTCTATGTCATCTCCTCTGCTTTTGAGTCCCTCTAGTGAATTTTTCATTTCCAGTATTGTATTCTTCATTTCTGATTGGTTCTTTTTTATATCTTCCACGTCTTTGTTGACGTTCTTACTGAGTTCATCCATTCTTCTCCCAAGATCAGTGAGCATCTTTAACACTCTTTGTTTGAACTCTCTGTCAGGTAGGTGGCTCATTTCTGTTTCACTTAGTTCCTTTTCTGGGGTTTTGTCCTATTCCCTTACTTGGAACATATGCCTTTGCCTCCTCATTTTGCCTCTTTCCCTGTGCTTGTGTCTATGTATTAGGTAGGTCAGCTACATCTCCTGCTATTGGACAGGTGACCTTATATAAGCGATGCCTTATGAGGTCCGGCAGTGTGCTTCCCTCAGTTCTGAATGTTCCAGGAGTGACCCCTATGTGGATTATGTGTGTCCTTCTCTTGTGGCAGGGTTGCTCTCCTTGTAGTGCCAAGGGAGCCTAAGCCATGCCCCTGGCCAGCTGTTGTAATGCTCAGCTGCTTGTAGTTGTTGTCGGCCCTTCAGTCTCTTTATCTGGTGTGGGGAGCCCCAGCACAGTTGGCTGCATGTTCTAATAGCACATTTGTGTTGCAGTATTTCTTTTAAGTGAGTAGGCCCCCTTCATGGCAGGTTGTTAGGCTCAGGGGCTTACAATTGCTATAAGCCTCTAGCCTTTAGGTCTGTTGTCAGCTCTCTGAGGATTGCAGCTGGGTGGGGCTGGCCTCAGGCATGGGAGCACCCAATTGTTTCAGGCTTTGGAAAGTGGGGCAAACCCCCTATGTGGGTCTTTGAGAAGCACAAGTCTTCTGCAGCTGACAAGCCCCACTGCCCACTGGTCCACACACACAGTCAAGACAGTCCTGCCCCATGTGCGTGCCCCAACCTCCTGAAATGGACACCGTCTCTCCAAGGCGGGAGCCCCACACACTCCACCACCACTCCACACTCTCCACCTGCTCCTTGTGCACGCCCTGCCCCACTGAAGTGGGCCCAGTCACCAGGTCACAGAGAATCCAGTCACCAATCTGTGCAGGCCCACAAGTTGCCTGAGGGCTTGTTGTTGGGTGGTGCCAGTCCCTAGGGTGGGCTGCCTGCCCTGGCTGAGCAGGATTAAATCAGTGCTCTAGTGGGTGGGGCAGACCCTAGGCTAGCAGGCCCCAGGGAGAACTCCAATGGCATCTGCCAGTGTCTATGTCAGCACGCCCACACCAGGCCACAACAATGGCCACTGTCAATGTCCTAGTCCCTGGAGAGGTCTCACCTCTCACCGAGATGCACTCAGAGCCTATCAGGTGAGTCTCTTTTCACCAAGGCACTGTGCAGCTTTCTTTCTGGTGATTTTAGATTGCTTTCTGAAACAGGTGAATTTGTGCGTGGGCCCTTTAAGAGCCGGTTTTAATTTCTTTGTGAACCAGCTTTTCTGGGGGTACTCTCCAATGTTTTAGTAGCAGGCAAAGTCAGATATTATGCCACTCGTCTCAATTGTGCTGGGTTCACAAAACGCCCACAGCGGGGGCCCTCCCCGGCTCAGGGCCTCACCCCTCCAGGGAGGCTGTGAACCTTTGGGCTGCTCCTGGGCAGCTGTGAAGCTGGCGGCTTGTGAAGGTGGCGTTTTTTCTCTCCAGAGGGAGTTTCTACCTCTTCCACCTCAATTAGGATTGTCATTTGTTGCAGGAGTTCCTCTTATCCAGTTTTCAGTTCTCCTTCAGGGGTAATTTTTCCATGAGTAGTTGTAAATTGGCTGTGTCTGCAGGATGAGGTGAGTTCAGAGTCTGCTTATGCCGCCATCTTGACTTCTCTTTCTGGGTGCTATTTTATAAAGCCGAGACTCAGTATTAGTATAAAATTCTTGCATTGGTCAAGTACTTTCGGTTTCAAGTAAGAGAAATCCACTCAAACTATATAAAGTCAAGAGAACAACTTAGAAAGAAGCAGGAATATATCACAGAAGTGTAGGCAGTCCACTCTTAGAAAGGATGGAAACAAGAAAACATGTCAGGCTTTGAGGCAACTTACACCCATCCTCATCTGTGTAGCCGTCTGTCTCTCTGGAGCCACATCACCTTTCATCCCTGCTCTCCTTTGTCTCTTTCACCTTTCTTATTGGCAGACCTGCTTCCTCTTCCTCCCCTGCTCATGATGCAAAATGGCTGCCCTGTGGTCTTGAGAAGACGTCCTGTATGATGTCTTCCATTCTGTTTTCCATTTTGAAAAGGTCATTTCCCATCCACATTCTTCCCTAAAAAGATTTTCCCATTTTTATTACCTCAGGGAGAATGTGAAGAGGATAACTCCTACCAAGCCATGCCAAAAGCTATTCACATTTTCAAAAACAAATGAAGATACCATAGCTAATCTCCAGGAGGCATCCTGCACAACTAGGTGATGCTCAACAAATAAATCAATCAGTTAAAATAAAACCATCCAGGCTAGCATCGTATAGACAAGCTGAGCAGCCTCTCTTCTGCCTTTGCTGTTTTAGACAGTTGTGCTGATGCCAGGGAAAATGTCAAAGACACATTCCAGTCAACGTCAGCTTTCCTCTGATGCAAACACAAACACACTCCACACTCAATTACAGATGCATTTTTTAAGAAGTGGAACTTAGATTATTTTTTAAAACAACTGGCATGCTAGCTAATAGCCACTGGGCAGCACTGTACTCTATAGTTCAATCATTTGTAAATAAATAATTTTTGAGGCTCTGCCAGTGCCAGACACTCTGCTCAGCCCTGATGATACAAGAGGACACAAAATATCGCCTGTACCCTTAGAGAGATCACAGTTTAGTGGGAGGGAAGGTTAAGTAAACAAGACCATGTTAAGATGTAGGAAATGAGTTTTAGAATGGGAGAAGGGCAGATTTCTTTGGAAGAATGTTTTCTCTGATAAGACCTGAAGGATGTTTGGGAGGTTGAGGTAGAATAGAAAGAGTAAAGGAGGTAAAAGCAGTTAATTGAGAGTATATATTTATTAAACAAATGGTTATGTGCCAGGCTTTGTGATACACACTTAGGATACAGTGGTGACCAATTCACAATTCACACAGTCTCTGAATTTTCAATCGAATGGGGAAGCCCAAAAGTAATCAAAATATCAGATATAAATAGTGATGAGTTCCAGGAAGGAAAAGTGTAAGGAAAAATCACCTTATCAGAAGATGGGAATGGCTTGTCTTATTTCTGCTTATTGAGCTAAAGGAGGACTAGACCTAGGAGACGAGGGGGAGTAAGGAGAGACACTAGAGATCAGTGTGAGTGGAAGAGGCAGCTCCAGGAGTCATGGTACAAGTTGAGGTGGGAACGTGGGCAGCATCCTGACCGTGCTGGCCCTGTGGGTCAGATTAAAGACGCTGGCTGAACATAAGTGTAATAAAGTTCCCCTGAGGGTTAGGCAGAGTAGTGATATGATTGCATTTGATTTTTAAAAAGATCACAGTGGCTACTGTGGAGAGCATATCAGTGGTCGGGAGAGAGGAAGACAAGAGTATGGATTTAGGGAACTAAAAAATAACTCAGTTTGATTGGAAGTCAAGAATGGTGTGGATGGAGAATGGTAACAGGTGAGGCTAGAGAGGTAAACAGGAGGAGATCATGGAGTATATTGTAATCATGTGGGAAGATATGTAATCTATGATGAACAATGATACCCTGCTTGGGCTGCCATAACAAAATACCACAGACTGCATGGTTTAAACAACAGAAATTAATTTCCTCATAGTTCTACAGACTGGAAAGTCCAACATCAAGATCAGCAGGGTTCAATTTCTTGTGAAGGATCTCTTTCTGGCTTGCAGATGGCTCTCTTCTTGCTATGTGCTCACGTGTTCTTTCCTTGATGGGTGTGGAGTGGAGTGGGGGTGGGGATGGGAGAGAGAGCAAGCACTCTGATGTCTCTTCTTATAAACACACCAATCTCATCAGATCAGGGCTCCCCCCTTATGACTTCATTTAGCTTTAGTTATCTCCTAAAGGTCCTATCTCCAAATACAGTCACACTGGGGATAAGACTTCAACATATGAATTGGAGGAAGAGGGGGCACAGTTCAGTCCATAGCAGCCAGGAAATTCATTTCTTCTACATTTCCCAAGTACTTTTTGTTTATGAGACCAGCCATTGACTACATATAATGCCCCCTTTCCACCAAACTAATTCATCCAAGAAAAGGTGGCCTTATAAAAAAGTTAGAGTCTAAAAAGAATAACTTTGATTAAAAATCTTATGAAAGAGCTAACCCCAAGTGATTTGCCTAGATCCTATTGAAAAAAAAAGAAGAATTTGTAAAGAGGCTTTTCATCCCTTTCTTTTAATGCCAAGCTTTGCCATTATAATTATGATTCATTTCATAAGATAAACGTTTCCAGAAACTATCACATTTGCACTTGCATTAATTACTCTGATTACACGTTATCTTGAAAACATTCCACCAAAATGTTTGAGTCTTTTCTCCGCTTTATTTTAGCTTGTTTGTCAGGAGTCCAGAGACAGTGCCAAATGAATACCTCTTCTCAACTAAAATGAATTATTTAGCCATTATATTCTCTGTGATTTACCATGGCAGAGAGTTGAGCTCGATGAAAGAATTTTCCGAAAATGGTGAGTTCCGCATTTCTGAACATGTTTAAGCAGAGCCCAGAAGATTACTTGGGGGCATGAAGGTGAAGTAGATGCACTAAAATAAATGACCTTAAAAAATCCTTCCCAACTATTCCTCTCCATGATTTATTGTCAGGCCACTACACTCAAAGATCTATCTCTATTTTAGTTCCTAGGCTTCATAAATCACAAGAAACTGAAATTTACTTTTCTACTTATAGTTATTTATCTCCACTTGCAGAATCTTACACAGCTATTGTGCTTATCTTGTTTATTCTGTTTATCGAAAATGAATTTTATTTACTTAGAATTAGATGAAGTTCCTTTTGAGTTATTATAATATGTTCTTTGACAAGCTCAGGGGGTGTTAAGCTTCTGTTTGTCCAAAATCATGCTTCCAGATGGGACCTCAGTCTCTGTTTTACAGAGAAGGAAACTGAAATTTTTGAGTTTCAAATACAGACAGTAACAGATATGAATGTTCTCAGCTGTCTCTATCCTTCCATAGCCATACCCCAGCATAGCACGTAGAAAGTGAATAGATTTTAGAGATAGACAGATATGAATTTAAATCTAAGCTCTGACATTTACTGTTTAGCCTTGGGTAAGTTATTCAACTTCTCTGAGTCTCTACTTCCTCATAGCTAAAATATAGATATACTTAATTTGTTATAAGTATGAGAGACAACTTATGACCAATGCTTGGCATATAGTAGGCACTCAAAATGGGAGCCACTATTATTATTATTATCAATCTCCTACCTCCCAGATAGTAATCTCTGTCACATTTCCATTTCTTCTCCTCCCCTTCTCTCTCAGCCTCATGTTGCTTAGGGTCATCCTTTTCAACTTTGTCTCTGCTTGTCATCTCGTTCCAAATCTGGCCAGGACAAGACCTGCAGCACCAGAATTGGAACAGTGACGAGAGAGTCTGCTTTCTGCTGATTTACTTCTGAAGCTAGGAAGGCACTGGCCACTTCCCACTCACTCTGTTCCTTGCCCCAGAATCTGGGTCCCTGCATTTTCACCTGGGAAGCCTGAAAACCAATATCTTCCAGGGGATATGGATGAGTCCTCTTCCATTCTTCGGGTATAAAGACTCTCTATTAAGTAGTGATTATTCCTCCAAGAATTAAGAATAAAATAAAGTAAAATAAAATAATATAAAAACAGTGCCTGCAGGAAAGGCAGCTCATAAACATTCTGACCTACTTCCCACTCCCCATCTCTCCGCGCTAGCCGCTCCCCACATACACATACATTTCATTTGCACCAGAAATGAAACCCTCGCCATTCAACATAGGGTTAAGCGACACAGCTAGGAGCAAGCTGAACTAGAACCAAGTTTTCTAAACTCTTAGCCTATGGCTCTTTTTACTGAGTCCTTCTTCCTTAAATGATATTCTCAAGTAGAATTTGAATCAACTTTTTTTTTTCTAACTTAAACACAGTCAACACCCAATTTTCTGCACTGATGGAGAGAATAATTTATAGTTAATGTTGGAATACATTGTATAATGGGTGTTAGTTTTCTAAAGATATACTTTCCTAATTATATTCAGCTGAAGGCAGCAGGGTGCCATGGAACGGGCAGCAGCTTAGGTGTCAGGATGTTGAGTTGTTATTTTGTATACCCCACTACAGCATCTACAATTTGACCTGGAGATGACAATTCATTTCTCCAGGATTCTTAGCATTCTTCCCTTTGAGAGTATTCGTGAATATTTAGAGAAATGTGCCACACTGGAAAGAGGAAATTTAACATAAGATCACATTGTACATTTTAATCTGAGTATCCCTGGCGTACACCACAAAGCCCGGCATATAGTAGATATTCAGTGAATGCTTATTGAATAAAAGAGGCTTCTGCCTTTTCTATTGACTAGTTGTACCATTTGAAGCAAGAAACCTCACTTCTGGATCTTCATTTCTTCCTCTGCAAAATGGGGATTAAAAACCTTCTCTAATTAATAATAATAGCAGCTAGAATTTCTAGATCACAGACTTTACGTCAGGCATATAGGTCTATGAACTTTCCTTGCTTCACCTCATTTGTTCTGTACAGTGGTTCTATGCAGTAGGCATTATATCTGCTTCGTTCTACAGATGAGGAAATGGAGACCTAAAAGATATAAACTGCCCCATCTGAAGAACCATTGTATTGAGAAGGAGTTCTGCCAATGTCCTTAGATTTTCAGATTTCAGGTCTACTAACGACACTTTTCATTCTCTGAGCACGTCACTGCTGATGAGAGATGGAGGATGATCAGAAGTCTGCTGAGTGTCACCCAGGAACCCTCCAGAGGGAAAATATCAGCAGGACAGAGTAAGTCTAGATGTGGATAACTATGAATAATGTCCTCTGCTTTAGCCACTCAAGGTAGGCAGAGATATTAAAAAAGTAGCATCACCTGACATGAGTAACAAGGGAATTAAGAGAGAAAGAAAAGTGATAATTGTAGATGAGGAAAAAGAAAGCACGGCAGGAGACAGCGTGGAGTGATGGTGTTTAGCAGTAGAGGCTGTGTGTAAATCTCCATCCTTTACCATATTATCTTGGGCCTTGAACAAGTTTCGGAACCTCTCTAAACGTTAATGTTCTCATTTAAAATATGGATATTTATAGCACTGACCTCCCTCAGTGGTTGTAGGTGGGAGGAGATGACGCGGGTAAAGCACTTAGCCCAAGGCCAGTACTTAGTAAGTACCCAGTACATATGAGCAAATTATCAGATGATGGAGTTAAGACCATGTTGCTGTGCATGAACTAGTGACTATGCTTAGATGTGTCAAGTGAAGGCCCATTTCCCTAGGCCTATTTGTGTGTGTCCTTTATCTGACAGTGACATGACTCTTTGGAGTGATATTTCGAGTCGGTCCCCACTGGTTTCTGGATAATGATGCAGTCTAATATAAAGGTTATTTCTCAGGATCATATCACTGTCATATGACAGTTGGTGACAATGAATTAAACTAGATGATGGTGCTGTCTTGTCTTAGCTCCAGAAGATTCTAAGAAAATCAGAGCTGCATAGTTTAGCCTAAGTGACAGTTCAACCTACTACTTTCCTCCACGTCCCCATCCTCCCTCTCCCTCCTCCTTTAATTTTTCTTACTTCCTTCCACCCCTCCTCCTTTTCCTTTTCTCCTTTGAATTTCTCCCTGACAGATTCATCTGACTGGATCTTGAATCCAAACATGTATTCTATAAACACAGAAATAGATCAAAACTCTGCATGGAGGTGACACTGTAAGAGAGTAAAGCAGATATGCAGGATTATTAGAAAAGTAAAGAAGGAAGAGTAATTTATCTCTAAATATCAGATCTCTAAGAGCAAAGATCAGCTTGAGACGCCTACTGCCTTACAAATAAAGAACTATGTGTGTACAATCTAAAAGTCCTCGTTTCTCCAGCATCAAGTTCATTTTTCAACAGTTGACCATCACAGTCTGAGCCCTCATCCTACACAGCCGCAGAAAATCTGTTTCTCTCCTCCATTTCTTGTAAGTAGTTCTGCAAATCCTCTGGGAATCACAACATATTGTTAAAATCCATTCTGATTGTCTCATTTCCTATCACTCTGGACACTATTTCTCTGATGATTGCCTCTCTGCATTGTGGATCTCCTTCCAGCCTGCTTCACTCTACCTGTGAACAAAACGCACGTCATTTCCCCCATAAGCATGGCTGACATCAGGTTATGGTGTTTAACCAAAACTTACTAAAGATTTAAGTATAACATATAGGAATTTAAATGCAGAAATGGGAAACTTCAGCTTCCCTAATGAGTATCAACTATCAGTATCTGGTGTTCATTGATTTCAGCTAGTCTCAGGTGGTGTCCAGCTGGACCTCGTCTCCTCTACCTTGGCCTACCACACTTTTGCAGATACATATGCACTGCCCCCTTCTTATCTTTGACCCTGCCCATGATGCCCTGTAGACAGAGGAAACAAAACTAAAAATCAAAATAATTCATGTGGAGTTACACTCTGCCACTGGTGAAGATAGACTTTCAGCTCCTCATATCCCCACCTCTTCATTCCAGTATAGGCCTCAGCTTGGCTTTTCAAAGCCAAGATGTTTTCAACAACATATTTTTCCCACCAAACAAGAGAAATATGACCTTTAACATCAAGTTTAAGACTTTAAGGAGTCACACAAAAACTTAATAAAGTTTGACATTTAATTTCTTTTTTAAGGCTTCAATCTGAGATCTATTTCTCAGGTTGGGCTCAAAGTCATTGTAACTGGTATTCTTTTCCAGTGCAAACTCAGGGAAGCTTTTTTCAAGTTTGTGGTGATGGTGATAGGCAGTACTGATACCAGAACAGAGTAGATCTTTCTATCCCTTTCAGAACAAACCCTGGGCATCTCAGATTTATTTTTCCAAAAAATAATATTATAACACAACTCTGCCCTTTTCTTCTTGGGAGGGGATAAAGCCTTAATAAGAAATTACAAGAACACGGTAAGTAGAGCACCTTAATTATCCTGTACTGATGTTCATTACTTCCTTCATAAGAGTTTGAGGAAATAAACAAGAGATCTGAAGAGACTGAGCACTTCAACAGTCCCACATAAACTCCCCTGAGCCAGATGTCGCTGTGTCCTTCATGTAGATGATGTTCGACTTATTTTTATCTAGTGTCTCTTACACAAAGTGTTTCGAGTAACTTACGGTAAAAGAGATAATAAATAAAATGAAGGTGGTCGACAAATTGGAAGTAGTTATTGCTGGGGAAACAGAACAAAAGTGGCCAAGCAATTTCTAGAGAGGGAGAGAAACGAAGACTGTAAATAATGGGCAGGTTTGGAATGCTTTCCTGGTTTGAGTTTGCTCATACAATTTTTAGGGGAGAGAAAAGAGAAAATGCCTAAAAATGTTAGCGAAAATACCTGTAATACCTACATGGTTTGGGTGGGATTTAAAGTGATCAATATATTCACAAAATAAAATAAAGAGTAGAATGTGCTATGAGAAAGGTAATAGTTGAGTGGGAATAGAAATATGCTCATGAAATTGACTCCCTTAAAGAGCACAGTCAATGAAATTACCCCGTGAAGAATTTGGGCAGGCTAGGAGTAGAGTCCTGCTTGGTCCTTCTGGCCAGAAATTCATCCGGGACAGGGGGCATTAGACCAAAAGTCAGGCCATGCACAACAAGCAGAAGCAGAAATTAGGAATTTCTGTCAGTTACCCAGCCAGGATTCAAAAAAGGAGGATCTATGAAAAGAAACATAGCTAAAATAAGGCCTCAAAAGTCAGACAATCAATTCCAGAGCTTAGGGAGGCATAAAACCCACTCACTAGGTCGAGACACAGCTCTTTCTGAAGGCCTTAAGCACTCACCTGCTCTGCCGGTCAATCTGCCGCTGCAAGGCACGTGAGGGATGCAGAGAAGGAGGCGGACGCTGCTGGATCCACCTCTGCCTTGCTTCATTTACCTGGAAAGAGTCGTTCTATATTGTAGTGGGAGTGTATTGGGTAAAACTTTAGGATGCCAGCTGCTGTGCTGGGTCCTTTTCATTTATCTCTAATCTCCACCACCACCTTGCATGCACTCTACAAATGAGGACTGAGACGGAGAGAGAACAAGTAACCACCTGAATCCACATACGCTCGTGATTGGCTTAGCTGGGAACAATTAGGACATTGTGGGAGGACTTGGTTAACAATTATAACTAATAAGATACCAGGAATTCCTTTTACACAACTGGAGTTTGGTTGTAGAACTTATCTTCACCTGGAGATAACATGCCCTGGAAAGAGCGTAGAAGTCAGAAGACTTTGGTCTGCTTCTGTTTCTGTCACCTACGATTTATGCAGTTTTGGAGATGTTCTTTAACCTCTCCCAGCCTCCCTTTTCCTTACCTGTAAAATGAGTTTTGCTTATATAGAATGGTATGGAGGTTAAATTTTGCAGTGTCAGTGAAAACCCATTGGCTCTGATTACCGGTTCTATGTGTAGTTATTTTGATGACAGGCCTGATTTGGCCAAGAGTACATCTCTGTTCTTTTATTCTAACGAATCTCCAGGTAATATAATGTGTTTCAATCAAGATGGTATAAGTAGGAAATTCTCAAGCTAACAATAGCAAGAAATAGAAACTGACTCAAGATAACTTGCAACAGTGAGGTATAATTGTAAGAATCCTGGCTATCTCGTAAAACTTAATAAATATAGCCATACCTCATGAGGACGGCTGCCAAGAATCCAGGAATTTTCTCTCCCTTTTTTCCTTTCCCCTCAATACTTGTATCTTATAGACGTCTGCTTAATTCTTTTCTCTTAAAGTCCAGATTTTCTGTCCACTTATCCACATGCATATAGCTGTCCCTTGAGATGCCTGAAGTCCCTGAAGTCTATGTGACTCTCCATTGTGGCTGTTCTAGATTAACTGCATCAGTCTGTGTCTCAATTCCCAGTTCCTAAGAGAAAGCGTGTAATGAACTTGGGTTAGTTCACATGTTGACTTCAGTGTTCAGTCAGCTGTAGATACAGGTTCCAGGTCAGGTGTGTAGGGCTGGCTTTTCTAGCCTATGCTGGGACATTTTTCACAAGAAGGAAGTATGGGTGAGAAAGAGAAGGTAGTCACCACTACCCTAGGTAGGCACAGTACATGTCTTGAGAGAAATTCAAAATATTTTACATGTAATACCTCTCTCCAGTCAAATGCTCCTTTGAGATTCAAGAATATAGAGTAAAGAAAGGTAAGTGACTTCTCCCAATATTGCTCAGATATAAGTAGGCCATTGAGAAGAGACCTAATGTCATTATGGGCCATAATAATATATTTAGGATAACAGATATTATCCTTTTACTGTACAGTATGTACTCTCTCCATGCCCCACAAACATATTCCCCCAGGTAACTTTCATAGCTATAATCTTCTATTATGCTGAAAATTTTCCTTTTGGGTTACTGGAACCTCATAGACCAATGAGCTCAAAAGGCAGAAATGTGGTTTCCCTATTTCTTCTGACACCTATAGAGAAATCACTGCCCCAGCTTTGATTTAATCAACCAAGAGCATTAAACCTCTAACATTTAAAATAGATAAGTGAATGATTCTTTAAGGATCATAAAATTCCTTTGTCTCCATTGGCAAATCCATTATTTAAAATAGGACAATGACTACAGTGTTTAAAAGTTGAGTTCTGCTCCAGAACATGGGCTTTTTGCCAGGCCTGACCCAAGTGCAATAACTTAGAAAAGGCTAATAACTGTGAAATGTTATTACATTATTTGGACACTGCTCTGAGAGAGACTAATAGCAGTGACTTTAATGTGTGAACCGCCAGGCTACAGAAGTGAACGAAACTGGGTTTCTGTCCATCAGTAACTCCACGGGATAGCAGACATCATTCAGTTGCCCTGTGTATGAGCCTCATCACAATCTGCAGGCTCTTGGATTGCCCCCAAAAACTGCTACTGACTCTTTCCCATCCCACTGCTTTCCTTGGTAGAAGCCCTGACTCTTCTTGTACTTGAAAGGGTTGAGACTGATGGGATTGATTCTCTGAAATGCCTAAAGAAAAAAGTTTGGGCTACTATTCTGAAAAAAAAGGGTAAAAATGAGAAGCCATCATGGGGTATGATAATAACACCTTTTGAGTCAACAACTCAGCCCCATTCTCTATGACAACTGCCAGAAGTTGTCCCCTGACCAAATCTGTCTGGGCCGGGAGAGAAAACTTGACCAAACTGGGCCCTTCACATTCTCTCTTGAGAGAATTTGGAATTTGTATTCAAAGATATTAGTTAGATTCTTTTAGTATTTGAACTCAGAGGGCATTTAAATGTGGTCCTTTTAAATCACGTTCACAGAGCAGCAGAAAATGTGAGGGAAAGAGAGGAAAATGAAGCAAAAGCGTAGAACGAGAAGCAGAGAAATGAGTTTATACGTGTCCAGGAAAAGAGAGCATGAGAGGGGCCACACTGCTTCCTGATGGCTTTCCCTGTTCTAATTCTTTCTAAAGCCTCTCTTGCTTTCGGCTTCTGAGAGATAGCCCTGAAATCTCAACAAGAACAAACCCTAAACTATTTATATGTGAATTAGTTTGAGTGGGTTTCTATTACTTGCAACCAAAGTAACTTTGGATGAGACAGCTGAGAGGAAGTTTATAAGCCAATGAGAATGGAGAAAGAATGAAAGAATAAAGAATTGGTTGAAGAGACCTCTTACAAGGTTTCAAGATTTTAGTACGAACATTTATTTTGTTCATTTTTAAAGAACAAGGCTTAAAAATTCCTCTTTTAGAAAACAGAAAGTTGAAAGAGGTAATTATTTGAGTTTCCCTTTACTAACGTGATCCTAGTCAAGATATTAGTTTGAGGGATAACTTTCTGAAACTGAATTAAAAATTTCTTTCAAAATTAATGCTTGAGTAGTGCAGACCTCTTTCTTGGCCTTGGCAACCACTGCAAGTCAGAACGTGAGAAACTATCTCAAAACAGAGCCTAAGCTTTTAACCACAGCAACCATGAACCCAGAATGGTATTCAATTCACAGTGTGGCCACTTTTGCTGGATTACGACTCTGTTGGTCATTTTCTTTAATAAATGTGAAGAGATCAACTGGCAAATCTGCTACTTACTAAGAGGAGACACAGAATCAGAAGAGCAGACACATTAAAAATGGAGCCATTGTTCCTAAGACACAAATAGAAGGAATATTCATGGCTGATGTGGTTTCTCATGCAAAATAAGACAATTCTCAGGTGGGGTGATAAAGAGCCAAAAGCTTCTCAGCATCAAAATGGAGGAGTGGTGTGATTGAGGAAGGCTATTGTTTCTAGTTTTTATTTTTTTAGGGGGAAGTTGATCAAAATGTTTTAAAATTAGATAGTGGTAATGGTTGTACAACTCTGCTAAATTCTGTACTTCAAAAGGGTGAATTTTATGGCAATTGAATTGTATCTCAATAAAGCTGTTTTTCAAAACAATATATGCAACAGTTTCACAAAATAGCATAAATAGTTGAAAATGTCACTGATAATGACACAATTAAAACTTATTAGGATGTTAAAATGAGATCAACTTCTTCAGGCTATTGACAAGAATTTTTGATAACAACTCTTATATTTAATTTCACCTGGAATTTGTCCCAGACTTCTCTAGGCTTTCGAGACAATTTTTTGAGGCCCAAGGGAGGGAACAGATCAGCGATTCTTTCATGAAATAACTTCATGACATTTACAATCTCCCTAAAGTCAATATCCAATATGATATGAGGTCAGTTGGGCATTATTTATGACACAGGAGGAATGCCCCACAGATTAAGTAGCACAGGGAGAGAGAAACTTGATTCCTGTCTGTCTTCCTGTAAAAATATTTTTGGGAGACTGGGAGAAAACATTAGTACATTGGTTTAGTTTCCCCAGTAATTATTTCCATCAAAAACTATAGAAGAATATGTTTTGTCTCAAAAAAGGATTGATTTCTTAGTTTGTTAGTGAACTCACACCCGACTTGATCTATACCCTCTTTCCCCTGAGAACCCTTGGGTGGAGGCAGAACTTTTTCTGTGTTAGTTGAGCTACATTCTGTGCAAATCAAGACTTTATCTCAGGTGAGACCTGTAGTAAAATCTCAGAGGCTCTCCTAGGAAACCTACACATGTGACTGTCTTATTTGGGTCCTTAAAATCTCAAAGAGGGGATATGAGATTAATGAGTCACCCAACACACCCAACACACAGTATTATTGATTGCTGAGCAGCATGTACGTGTAACAAAAAAAACCCAGAAAATAAATCTCAAGAGAGATTTTGTATGCTAATAAACTTTGGAGATCTAGTAGATAATGTTAAAAATTATGAATTTTTTGTGTGAATTTTTTTTTCCTAAAAAATAGTATTTTGGCTCTTTACTTTCTTCAGAAGTGTTAACATTCAGAGATTCTGGAACTGTATCTGAAATCATTAAAACTTTTTCAGCCATATAAACATAAAGTAAATTCTATTGCTGAAGGATTAGTGTTATAGCTTGGTTATTCAGGGAATAATTCAAGAAGAAATGGATTTAGGGTATAAACATATTACTAGCATGCCCCTATGAATCTTGGGAAGTTTAAAAACAAATTTGACTTAATGAGTTAGAAAAATGATGGAACTGGCATGATTTTTTTTCTCCTACATTTATGTTAGTAAAATGTAGGCTTTTTACAGCATGACTATTTAGTACCATTATTACATGTTAAGCTTCACTTGGGAACAAAGAAAACTGCAAGTCGTAAAAGTCTTCTTTACTTACACAAAATCTCTCTCCAATAACTAGTTTATCTTCTGTACTACCAATCTTTTCAATAGCAATGTATTACATCCGAACACTATGTTGAAGTCCGAAATTACTAGTTCCCTCCTGATGTTCCCATTGCCTTTATCTTCTGAACAAAGTCATTGTTTCAACCTTCTCCTCCATTTCCAACTTTCTTCTCATCTATTGAATACTTTTAGCTTTCCGAAATTCACCCATAACAACTTTTTTGATTCCCACATGGTCTCTATGAAATAGGTGTTTAGGTATTTCAGGTTGCAATCTCACCATTTAAGAGGTGACAAAACGAGACCCAGAGTTGTTCAGTGATTTGTTAAATGGCAATGATTTATGTAGGGCTCTTAGGCAGTTGGGTCTCCTCCCTGAGAAATCTAAAGTAAACTTGATTCAAACCCCAATTTATGGCCTGTAAGGATGTGGAGCCCCTCCTATAACTTTAACAATTCCTCAAAGACCTACTTCATAGTCCTGACTGCCTGGGGCTCCTCCATCTTGGATATGTTCTGTCCACTTTGTCCTGCATCCATTTGGACGAGAAACCCAAGTCTCTTCTTTGATTTCTCCTAAATTCCTTCACACCGAGATCTTGTAAGTATAGAAATTAAGCCTTTATTACATTTTCCTAAAAACTGTGAAAGTTTTTGAGGAAACTTTCCATACAAAGTCCAGAGTAATACTCTCAGAGCTCCTTGTTTTCCATCCCATTTTTGTGTTCACTATGTCACATAGACTGCAGCTGCCCCCAGAACTCTCTTTTCCTTCCACAGAAGTCTTCCCCAAACTGCTCTCCTCATCTCGATCAAGGCAGACTCTGTTTTCTCCAACTCTATTTTTAATTCCTGAATCAGCTCTGTTTAATACTAGATTTCTTTGTTTAATTTTGTTTTTATTTCCCGGAATTGGTACAAATAAGGAGGCTCCTGTGGCTGACTTTTGAAGGCATGATTTGTTGTTACTCTTTGAACCTACAAATGAAGAAGTTGAGAGTATCCTGCAGGATGAGCAGGGTCACTAGGAAATAGAGGACATAGATTTAAATAGAAATATTAAAAATACACATACAATTTCCTTTTGTTTTTCTAGGGCAATAGTTATTTCACCTCTCAGATGGAGTGACCATGTTTTCAGAAGGGCAGTGACTCACCCGTGATGCATGGTCAGAATAGTCTTTGGGGCACACCAGGAGGCTTGTTGGGAGACTGCACATACCTACTCCAGAAAGAGAAGGCCCCTTTCTCTTGTTCCTGATTAGTACTATGGAAGCATGCTTTCACCCAAATACAGGCTTATGAAAAAGATTGAAATATTCTCCACAGATCATAATAATATAATAACTGAAAATGATAACTAGTATATGCCAGTCCTTCTACTGCAAGGTATTTATTATTTCCTCTAGTTACTAGTAATAAAAAAGCTCAAAGCTCTTCAATAACTTATCCAAATCCTCCCACCTAATAAATGGAAGAACTTGAATCTGTGATACTGGATTCAAAAGCCTGTGTTTATTTTACTGTCTCTCACAAACTGGTAATTATAATTAAAAATAAAATTCTAGTGAGCCAGCCCTGATGGACTAGTGGTTAAAGTTTGGCATGCTCCACTTCGGCGGCCCAGGTTCCGTTCCTGGGTTGGAACCACACGACTCGTCTGTCAGTAGCCACTCTGTGGCAGTGGCTCACATAGAAGAATTAGAAGGACTTACAACTAGAATATACAACTATGTACTAGGGCTTTGGGGAGGAAAAAAAAAAGAGAGGAAGATTGGAACTGATGTTAGCTCAGGGCAAATCTTTCCCAGCAAAAAAAACCAACAAAGAATTATTAAAAATATAATAAAAGAAAAGAAAATGCTAGTTTGGATTAGCTGTCAGAACTATCTAGTACATTTTCAATGGTAAGTTGAGCAGTCCAGAGATGGTAAATGTCTTGTCAATGGTCATATGACAAGTCAGTAGCAGATCTGGAAGAATTATCATCTGATTTCCTTTCAAGTATTTTACACTGGGGTATAAGATGTCTTTATTTTGTTCTATAAATTATTTTCATGTGTATGTCTTCTTTTCTTAATGAGATTTCAAGATCTTTGAGGGCAGTATTACTTCTTCGACTGCCAGTTCTCCCCTTTCTGTCCACCTCACCCCCACCACATTTACCTACAAACATCCAGGCCTAATTGAAATAATATTAATTTGCATTTCCATAGTCCCTTACAGCAGGGGTTCTCAACCTTGACATGACATTTTGGTCCCAACCATTCTTTATTTTGTGTAAGTTTGGGGGAAAGCAGACACCATCCTGTGCATCGTAGGAGGTTTGGCAGCATCCCTGGCCTCTACCCACTAGATACCAGTAACACCTTCCTCCTTTCCCCTACAAGTTGTGAAACCCAAAAACATCTTCAGAAATTGTCAAATGTAAACAGCTTGACTTTGACCTCAAAAAACTAGAAAAAGAAAAAACAAACTAAACCCAAAGTTAGCAGAAGGAAGAAAATAACAAAGATTAGAGCTGAAATAAATGAAATAGAGACAAAAAAGATAATAGAAAAGATCAATGAAACTAAGAGTTGGTTGTTTGAAAAGATAAATAAAATAGACCAACTATTTGCTAGACTTACCAGAAAAAAAGAGAGAGGACTCAAATAAAATTATAAATGAAAGAGGAGACATTACAACTGATACCACACAAATACAAAGGCTCATAGAGACAACTATGAACAATGATATGCCAACAAATTGAATAACCTAGAAGTAATGGATAAATTCCTAGAAATATATAACCTAACAAGACTGAATCATGAAGAAACAAAAAATCTGAGCAGACTAATTACCAGTAAGGAGATTGAATCAGTAATCAAATCCTCCCAACAAACGAAAGTCCAGGACCAGAAGCCTTCACTAATGAATTCTACCAAACATTTAAAGAAGAACTAATACCAACACTTCTCAAACTCTTCCAAAATTAGAAGAGGAGGGAACACTTCCAAACTTATTTTATGAGGTCAGTATTACTCTGATACCAAAGACAGACAAGGACACAACAAGAAAAGAAAATTGCAGGCCAATATCCCTGATAAAGATACGTGCAAAAATCTTCAACAAAATATTAGCAAATGGAATTCAACAATACATTAAAAGAATCATACAGCATGATCAAATGGGATATACCCCAGGGATGCAAGGATAGTTCAACATTTGCAAATCAATTAACGTGATACACTACATCAACAAAATGTAGGATAAAAATCATATGATCATCTCAATAGATGCAAAAAAAGCATTTGACAAAATTCAACATACTTTCATGATAAAAACTCTCAGCAAATTGGGGATAGAGAGAACATACCTCAATATAATAAAAACCATATATGACAAGTCCATAGTTAACATCATACTCAATAGTGAAACAGCTGAAAGCTTTTCCTCTAAGATCAGGAACAAGACAAAGATGCCCACTCTCACCACCTTTATTAAGCATAGAACAAAAAGTCATAGCAAGAGCAAATCGGCAAGAAAAAGAATAAAAGCCATCCAAATTGAAAAGGAAAAAGCAAAATTATCTCTAGTTGCAGAAGATATTATATGTAGAAAACTAAAGACTTCATCAAAAAACTGTTAGAACCAATAAATGATTTCAGTAAAGTTTCAACACAAAATCAGTATACAAAAACAGTTACATCTCTACACACCTACAATGAAATATCAGAAAGAGAAATTAAGAAAACGTTACCATATACAATAACATCAAAAAAATTAAAACAAATAGAAATAAATTTAACCAAGCAGGCTAAGGATCTGTACACTAAAAACTATAAGACGTTGAAAAAAGAGATTGAAGAAGACACAAACAAATGGAAAGATATTGCACGTTCCTGGATTGGAAGAATTAATATTGTAAAATGTCCATACTACCCAAAGTGATCTACAGACTCAACGCAATCCCTACAAAATCCCAATGTCATTTTTCACAAAAGTAGAAAAAAAATCATAAAATTTGTATTGAACCATGCAAGACCCCAAATTCGCCAAAGCAATCTTTAGAAAGAAGAGCAAAGCTGGAGGCATCACACTTCCTGACTTCAAACTATATTACAAAGATATAGTAATCAAAATAGTATGGTACTGGCAAAAAAACAGACATATAGATCAGTGGAACAGAATAGAAAGCCCAGAATTAAAGCCTCTCATTTACGGTCAATTAACTTTCGACAAAGGAGACAAGAATGTTCAATAGGGTAAGGATAGTCTCTTCAATAAATAGTGTTGGGAAACTGGTTAACTACATGCAAAGAATGAAACTGGATCCCCATCTTACACAATATACAAAAATTAACTGAAAATGGATTAAAGACTTGAATGTAAGACCTGAAACCATAAAACTCCTAAAAGAAAACATAGGGAGTAAGCTCCTTGACATTGGTCTCAGCAATGAATTTTTGGATATGACACCAAAAGCAAAGGCAACAAAAGCAAAAGTTAACAACAGGGACTACATCAAACTAAAGAGCTTCTGCACAGCAAAGGAAACCATCCACAAAATGAAAAGGCAATCTATGAAATGGGAGAAATATTTGCCAAGCACATATTTGATAATGGGTTAATATCCAAAATATATAAAGAACTCATACAACGCATTTGCAAAAAACCAAATAACTCAATTAAAAAATGGGCAAAGGACCTGAATAGATATTTTTCAAAAGAAGACATACAAATGGCCAATAGGTACATGAAAAGGTGCTCAACATCACTAATCATCAGGGAAATGCAAATCAAAACCACGAGACATCACCTCACACCTGCTACAACGGCTATCATAAAAAGACAGGAGATAACAAATGCTGGTGAGGATGTGGAGAAAAGGGAACCTTGTGCACTGTTGGTGGGAATGTAAACTAGTACAGCCACTGTAGAAAACAGTATGAAATTTCTTCAAGAAATTAAAAATAGAAGTACCATACGATCCAATAATTTCACTTCTGAGTGTATATCCAGAGGAAACAAAATCATTGTCTCAAAGACGTATCCGTACTCCCATGTTCATAGCAGCATTATTCACAATAGCCAAGGTATGGAAACAACGTAAATGTCCATCAACAGATGAATGGATAAAGAAAATGTAATATATATGTATATATATAAAATTCAGCCTTAAAAAAAAGAGAGAATCCTGTCATTTGTGACAACATGGATGAAGCTGGAGGATATTATGCTAGGTGAAATAATGCCAGATAGAGAAAGATAAATATCGCATGGTATTACTTATATATAGAATCTAAAAAGAAAAGTTGAACTCACAGAAATAGAGAGTAGTAGAAAAGTGGTTGCAAGGGATTTGGGGGAAGAGGGAGATGTTGGTAAAAGCATACAAACTTTCATTTATAAACTGAATAAGTTCTGAAGATCTAACGTATAACATGGTGACTATTATTGATAACACTGTATTATGTAATTGAAATTTGCTGAAAGAGAAGAACTTAAATGTTCTCTCAAAAAAGGTTAAAAATGCATTAAAAGATACTTTTTGGAAAAAAATGGTATTGCCAAATGTCTCCTAGAGGAGGGGGGTGGATGGGGTTGGAATTATCCCCAATCGAGAACCACAACTTTCAGTTTGTAAAGGGTGCTTATAATGTTTGATCTCTCTGTCTTTCTCTTTTTTAATAACTCCCTCAATTCTTATATGGCTGCGAGGAGGTAGGGTGAGTCTGTCACCATTTTATTGAAGATGCTCTCAGAGATGAGCAGATGAGGTCAGTTGCCTCATAGGTTCATAGTTGTTCTTTAGCTCCTACTTCCACAAAGTTTTCGAATAATATTAATTAGCTTTAATAATATTTTAAGATATGTCTTTTTTCACTCGAGGATCTTCCAGCTACTATGTTCTAAGATCTCACGTACCTTAAATCTTCTTCAGTCTTGCAAGGACGGCATTTTACTATCCATATAATCGACGAGGAAACTGAGGCCAACATAGAGGAAATGACTTGGCCCAAACAAGAAGCTATTTAAGGTGTTTACTCATTGAGTGTTATTTCAAGAAAGTGGAGACTTCTTTTTGGTTCATCTGTGTATCTCTAATATCTAATACAGTGCCTGATATATAATAGATACTCCATAAATAATGAAGGAAGGAAAAAAGAGAGGGAAGAAAGAAAATCGAGATTGAAACCCAGGTTTGTCTCTGATTTCAAAGTTACTCTCTCTATTGTTATTCTGTTTTGCAATCCAAATCTCCCTGAAGACTACTGGCTAAATCCCAGTGACCTAGGAGGTCACTTCTGATTGGAAGATGTTCAAGAGCGGAGGGGGTGAAGGCAGTAGGAAAGAAACAAACTGGAAGCCATACACTTGGCCTGGCAGCCAAGGAGGTTGCACAGCCTGTTCGATGGAGGAGGACCAACTACAGAGGGAATCATCATTTGACTTTGGAATAAGATAAATTCCATTCAAACTGTATATGAGCTTTATAGCAAATCCCCGACTCCATTCCATTGGATGGATGGGTTGAAGCTTCTCTCTTGAGGATCTCATCCTAAAGGCAATGGGGATACGTGTAAAGGCTATGTCTTCTGGACCCCCTTGATCCCAAACTGTTGCTTGTAAACCTATTTCTCCATATTCTTTTCTGGTAGATTTTCACTGCTGCTGAGGCCAGCTGCTCACACAATATGCTTGTAGCAGCGTTCCTGGCAGGCTCTTTCTCAGAAAGCCAGTCTTGTTTATGGCCTTTCCAGCTGACTGCATGCCCTAAAGTTCACTCAGGCTTCAGAATCAGCAGAATACATATGCCTGCAGGTATGCATCTTCCAGGGTCAGGTCAAAATTAGTGGGATAAAAAGCAGAGTTACGACATTCATAGTTTCATATTAACACAAGAACGACAATAATAGCAGCAGCAATAACAACATTTTAAAACATTTATTTAAAATGCTTAAAAACAGCAAACGATTGCCAAAGACCACTGAGTTAGCTGGCAGAATTAAGGAGCGTGGGAGGACACAGTTGGTTCCAGTTTTTTTTTTAGCCCAAACTCTCAGACCAATAAAGTTAGACTCTTAATGGATCAAGTCAAATCAACTCAATCACAAGAAAGGGATTTGTTGACTTGTATAACTGAGAAGTCCTGGGCTTTTGTAATAGTTATATATAGACACTAAAAAATCTTATTAGGAATCTTTCTCTCTTTTCTCTGCTTGAGAAAGAAAAGGTCTCTCTTCAAATTGCACATTAATCTCCCCAAAAGGACTCCACATGGCCTATGGGTGACACGCCAACCCCATGACAAATCACTGAGTTTAGGAGGATTGGCCGATTTCTTCCCCACGCCCACTCTGGAAGTGGGGCATGTGGGGTACCCTGATTGGTAGTCCCACCTGGACCCATGGAATAGGGTTTCTGATGGGCCCCGTAAGTTGCTTATTCAAAGGCAGAAAGCCAAGGAGTTGAGTTGGTTTCACAGCTTCGTGTGACCAGGATGTGCACTGCAGGGCTTCCATCCAGAACCAGGGCTCAATCTTAGAGTATTTTCTTCTACTTCTGTTATGCAAAGCAAGGTATTTCTCTGTCCTTCTCCCTTGTGCTTTTTACATCAGAGGTACAAGCTTACTTCTTATTGGTTTATCTACTCCTAGGGCCCACTCATTAGGAATAGTGGCTTTATCTTTCCCAGTGAAAGGAAGTTTTAGTAACACAAAAAATCAAAACAATTTGCGGCTAAGAGCTTGCTTCTTCTGTTTCTTATCATGTTATCTGAGATGAGGAAAAAGAATTGAGATCTATTCTTGTTTTTTCACCTCTCAGGTCATTAAAAGCATAAGCAGACTGTTAAACTTATCCTATATTACGTAAGTAAAAGCTACCAGTTCCAAGATCCCACAACTCCATGTTATGCCACATTTTTTGGCACTGGTCATAGTTAACATTTTTGATTAATCATTTCCTTTGGGCCTTATTGAGTGTCTGCTGAATGCTAGGAACTTTAAAGATATTTACAAATTTATAAAGAAGAAGAAGTATTAGCCTCATTTTACAGATAATGAAACTGAGGATTAGAACACTTAAATTGTTCAAGCAAGGCCACAGAGTTAATAAGGAGAGGAGCTGGGATTCATACCCAGACCTGTCTGGCTCCAAGTCCATCCACGCATCTCTGAGGACACCATGTTGTTTATGCATGAGACACCATGTTCTTTATCATTTGTTCAAAGATGTCTTTCAGTTGACTAGCGCTTATTGAAACAGCTAAGTGGAGGCCCTCTTAAATAAGGAATGCTCTGTTTTTTTTGGTGAGAGTGGGGAATACTGTTCATCCAAACCTTCTGGATCATAAATACTTAATTTGTTTCTGTAACTTGAGTCTCTCACATCATTTTTTCTTTTCTTTTACTCTCTTCAGATTAATGAGTGAATTAAAGTGAGCACTGCATAAATACCATAACAAAATCTAAGAGAAGCTGAAATCAAATTTGAGTCCACCCTAATGACAATCCCCAAAAGAAAGAGAGGCAATAATTAATTATATTAGAAAACAGTATGCAACAGAATAACCTCTGGGTTCTTGTTAAAAAGTAGATCTTCTTTAGTTTCCAATTCCAGAGACCATAGTTTGGTAGATTTGCAGTGGGACCAGACCAGGTGATTTAAATACAAGTGATTCGCCAGCAGGCAACATTTTGGAAAACCTTGGTCTAGCAATTCAAGAATTAACTCAACTCTTGCTAGATGTGGTCCTACCCCCATTCCTCATTGCTAGACTGAAGTTTGATAATTATAATCTATAATTGCTAGATTATATTAGAAACAACACAATGTAATGATAGCAGACTGGATTAAGTGCCGGGAGACCTGGGTTCTAATCCTCTCTTGGTCTTAGTTTTCTTCAACTGTGAAAATTCTGTGAGAACATTTTGAAAATTTAAAACACTATACAAATTCAGAGATTTTCTTGAGGGATCTGAGACGGTGGCTTCTAGAACTGTATAACTTACAAAGGGGCTCTGAACATAACTTTTATTCTGCATTGAGACAACATTTGTGAACCTTGCAATTTATATTCCTCAAGGATTGATAATGTGGCTAGCCTTACATGAATTTCTTCTGAAAGAATTTTGACAGTAACCTAAGTCTATTTCCCCAGCTTCTTCCATTATTCAGAAACCCAATGTGAGGATTTCAGTGTCTTCAAATATATACCTATAATATGTACATAATAATGATTGGGAAAAGAACAGTAACGGATGTTCACTGACAAAGATAGGCCTGTTGTATTCTTGGTCGTTCATTAGAAGGAGAAGAAAAGAAAGAATGATTAAGAAACCATGCTGTTAGAAGAACACATTAACTTGTCATAAAGGTTGTGCTAATGAAGAGAATAAAAGAGAAAAGGATTGTGATCTGAACTGTGATGTGAAAGTAAATAACAACAACACTAATAACAATAGCTAGCATTTATTTAGTGCCGACTTTGTGTGCTTAAATCATGTAATCCTCACAAGGAAAGTCATGAGGTGGGTAATGTTATTTATCCTTCCTTGTTTACAGATGTGGAAAAGACAGCAAGGAGTGATTAGGAAATTTGCCCAGAGAGCCGCATAACAGGCACTAGAGCTAGGCTTCAATTCTAGGGACTGTGACTTGCTTTTAACCATGACACTTTATTTCTGTTGAAAATATTTTATATCCCTTGCTTGCCTTTGCCATTGAAGCTGTGGCAATTCCATAGGCTTACCCCATTCCATTTGAATAGCCAAACTTTTTAAACCTTTTCAAATTTTTTTCCATTTATCTTCTAAAATGGACATCTTGGATATTTTCGTGTATTCTCTGCCTTAAAAGCAAAAGCATTCTCATTTTTTCATTCACATCTTCCTCTGTTGAATACTGACTGAGTTCCTGCCTTGTACAAGGCGCAGTGCTAGGCACCCAGGGCACAGAGAACCAAGACCTTTTTCATTGTTGCCATGGTTACTTTTGCCAAAGTTCTTACATTTTGGGAGAAACGCATTTCCATGAAAAACAAAAAATAATGAAGTTTATGGGAAAGTATCTCATGAAGCTCATCTTGGCGTACAGCTTAAGGAAAAATTCTTCCCATCCTAGTGTCTAGAAGTGAGAGATAATGAACTATTTAAGTATCTACAATAGGATGTTGAATCACCAGGTAAGGAGAAAAAGTCGTCTGTTAGATAAAGCTGCTTCTTCTGGAAAGGTCAGAGAAAACTGAAAGTAGGTGACTGGGGTGGGAAAAGAAGCTAAAAATTAAGGGAAAATACTAGGCCAATGTAATAGTTTGGGGTTTTTTTCTTTTTTTTTTTTTAATACAATAAGACAATACAGCACACAACTCCCAAATCTCAGTGGCAACCCTTTGTTCGTGGCTCACGGGTCTTTGCTCATATGCTGAGGTAACTACCGCAGGCAGTGTGTTGATTTTAGACCCACCCCTTTTGTCCTTTTTTGGAGATCAGTGACTTCCAAGGGCATCTCCTTCTCATGATGGACGGCAGGGCCACGCTCTCTCTGAAGCTTTAAGGAGAAGGTCCTTCCTTTCTTCCTGTCTTCTAGTGGTTGCCAGCAATCCTTGGCATTCTGAAGCTTGTAGCTTTATAACTCCAATCTCTGCCTCCATCTTAATATGACCAATTTCTTCTTCTTGTAAGGACACCAGTCATTGGATTAGGGCCCATCCTAACCCAGTGTGACCTCATCTTAACTTGATTACATTTCCAAACATAATCGGTCTTCTTCCATTTCTCAGACTTCATAGTCACTCAGGATATTCCTCTTGCTTGAAATATACTTCCTTTTCTCTGCTAGTCATCTGCTTCTTCAAGGCCTAACTCATACATTTGCCTCCTCCATTACATTCTAAATCTATTGTGGACAGGTTTGAAGACTTGCTCACTTCTATATTTTTCTACACTACTTGGCATTTGGGGGTAGTTTGTTGAATTTATTCTAATTGAGAAAAAAAAATTGTTCAGTGATTTCTCCAGTGTAGGATCAGCCATACCGAATTCCAGTCATAAGATTTTCACCCTTTGCCATAATGTGTGGGAAACCATGCCTTTCCTGAGGAAAACAGCATTGAAATAAAGAGCTCCTATTTAGAATTCTAATAAATGATTCTACTAGGTGTGATTTTCTGAAGATATCCCTAATTGGAGTCATGCCTTATTCAGAAGTGATTAAAGGTGTCATTTAGGCAAAAAATTAAAGTTCTCTCTTCAATTACATCTGTAATTATAATGCGTTAACAGAACAACTGTAAATACAGAAGCCTTATGTGCTTTTGACATCAAAATGTAGTTGTAAAAGCAATAAAAATGACTGAGATGCTCTGGCAGTCAAAGTCATGTTAATTACCTTAGGGTTTCCATATCATCAATCCACTGTCATATTGTGTTATACAAATAGTGTTTTATATGGTTAATTTATGTTTTGGCAGGTGATTCAAAGTCCTTCTACTTTCAAATCTGGACGAGTTTCCAAAATTTCCATCATATACCAAGGTATGTCTGAGCTATGCTTATAAACTTTTGGAATTAGGAGAGTTTGAATTATCCAGCAATCGTCTCTTCTAACTTTCCCTCTCTCACTTTGTAGGTGGTAAACTGAGCCTCAGAAGTGAGTTGACACTAGAACCCAGGGTTCTTTCACTAATGGGGCCACACTACACACTACTTCTGACATGAACTAACCCTTCACTCGTGTGCCTCCCAGCATAAATAAAACCCCTTTTACCAAACACTGTTGTCTTAGTGATCTTCAGGACGTAAGTAGCAAAAACCCAAATCAAGCTAGCATGGGACTTTCCGATTCTAGAAAGTGCAGGCACAAGTGTTTTTGCCTGATCCAATGACACCATCTGGACATGGTCTCAGTCTTTCCATTTCTTGTCTGTTCTTTCACCTATGTTGGCCTAATATCTAGGCAGACTCTCTCCTTGTGCTGGCGAGGTGGCTGCCAGAAGTGCCACACTTATGTCCTGCCCTATCCTCAACCCCAGCTGAAATAAAGAGCTATCCCATCCACCATGCACAAGAGTCCCAGGCTTGTATACCAATGATTGGAATGACTTGGTCATGTATTAATCTTCCAACAAATCACTGCGGCCAGGTGGGATAGAATAGAATAATTGGTCAGGCCAGAGTCATATGTCCACTCTGGGACCTGCAGGGCAGAGACCCCTAGTAAACCACAGGGATTATGAGTGGAAGAGTGTGGCTCTCAAGGTGGAGACAGGGCAATGGAAGGAGTCTGACCTAGTGGGGGTTATTATTTTATCTCTGACATTTTTAGCATTGTAGGCTTATGGAGATAATAAAAATAGACCACCTATCAGTCAATTTTATTATGGTTTTTAAATTCTTTTCAGACAATGCATCCCATTATTGCCTACACCCAGGGAGAACTGCTCTCATGTCTAATCCTCTCCATTTTTGTTAAGCTACCAACTCTAAGAAAATATAGACAGGAAAATATAATAAATGTCCATTATAAATGTAGATCCAGAAAATGAAGATGACTACTAATAATATTAACAGTATCTTAGTACCTATAGTACTTGACAATTTACAGAATGCTTTCATGTACATACCAAAAGATTATTCCTTCTGTTTTGTAGATGAGCTTCAGAGAGTTGAAAAGGGGTTTCTGAGGTTACATAGCAAGTTAAGGGCTCTATCCAGTTTTTCTAAGTTTTGGGCTTTTCTATTTATACCCTAGATCAAACATCACCATCTCATTTCATTGTCAGCTCCTTTCTTCTAATAGATGTCAGGGTCAGGAGAAGAGAAAATCATGGGTAAATATGATACATGGAAAGATGAGGCATGGGGTCAATAAATATCAGGATGAAAGTCCCCATAATGGGAGAATTTCCATTTTCAGAGAGAAATTAGGAGGATCTCTATTCTAGTAAGTGCACACATATTTTTCCCGTTGAACTCTCCACATTCTCAAGTATAACTTTTATTCTTATTGTTTAAGAGGAGAACGGGTCAAGAACTTTTTTTTCCTCCACACAGGACACTCTTTGAATCAGCTGATGATACATAGATAAAATAAAATTTTTAGCCACAGCCCTAATGTGTCAACTTAGAAAGTTTTAGGGGCAATGACTTTACTGTCAGGCCAAATCATGACCTGGAGAGTTTTTCAGCAGTGTTCAAAAACTTTGACAGTCTTGACAACACCTAGGTCACTTATGATAAATACAGGTCATTGGGTTCCACCCCCAGACTTACTAAATTGGAATCTTTGGCTGTGGTCAAGGCAATATTCTTTTAATAAGCTCTCCGATACTAGGCTTCATGCCTTCGAAAGGTATTTGGAAGTGAATGTTGTTCATTCATTCAGTTAATAAATATTTAAAAAATGCCTACAATGTATACTTTTCTACGTTGAGATATATCAATGAGAAAAAGAGACAGGACCCGTACCCTTAAGGATATACATTCCAGCAGGAGAGACAGGTGACAAACAAAGAGCATAATAAATAAGTCAACCATATAATATCATAGGTGGAGAAAACAAGCAGAGCAGGGGATGGGGTCAGGGGTACCTGAGTGGGTGTGGCTAGGGAGTAGAGGGCAGGTAACAATACTAAGGTGGTAAGGCTAGGACTCGTTGAAAGACTTGAAGGGTGTGAGGGAATTAATCAAGTATATTCTGGGGAGGATGGAGGCAGAGGGAGCAGAGTGAAAGCCCTGGGCAGGAGCACGTCTGGCTTATTTGAGGTAGGGCAAGGATGTCAGCGTGGCTGGAGCTCAGAGAGCCAGGGGGAGAGTAATAAGATTCAGCATCAGCTTGGCAAGTGCAGGGAGCCAGGCTGTGTGTGGACTTTCAGACCATTTTAAGAAAGTTGGCTTTTACTCTGATTGAAACGAGGAGCCATCACAGTGTTTTGAACAGAGCAATTCCATGATCTGACTGCTTTTTAAAGGGCTCACTCTGGCTGTTGTGTTGAGAAGAGACTGTAGGGTGGCAAGCGTAGCAGCAGGAAGACCAGCTAGGTCTGGAAATAATCCAGATAAAAGACTGTGGTGGCTCAGACAAGGGCAGTAACAAAGAAGAGGCAGAGAAGTGGTCACACTCTGGATATATTTTGAAGTTATAGCCACCACGATTTTCTGATGAATTAGATGTAAGGTGAGAGGAAAAGATAACTACAGGTGTTTTGGCCGGAGTAACTGAAGTTGCCGTCAACTTTGGGAGAAAGGTCAGTTTTGAACATTTTGAGTTTGAGATGTTCATTAGACATCCAAAATATGATGTCAAGAAATTGCCTGGAGTTTAAGAGAGAAATGTGGAATGAAGATATAAATTTGAAGCACTCCAACATGAAGAGACTGGGGAGAAGATGAGAAACCAGCAAAGGACTCTGAGAAGGGGCAATCAGTGAAGTAAGAACAAAACCCAGGGAATGCTAAGAAGGTTGGTTCCTTGAGAAGTGTCCATTATCAAACAGTTTATGCTGTCACCTAATGCTCTACTTACTCATACTCAAGGTTCCTCTTGGTTCTACAGAACATGCGGATTTTATTCAGTTATTTAACAAATAGTTCCTAAGCATATGCTGTGTGCTAGGCAGCATGCTGGATGCTAGGAGTTAATCATCAATGTTAGGAGTCAGGAAAGTCCCCCAGATGAAGTGATGTCTAAGTTTTCATCTGGAAAAAATGAATAGAAATTAATGAGAGAGAGTTTTGGGGACAAGG
Source organism: Ceratotherium simum simum (assembly GCF_057802395.1). NCBI lineage: Eukaryota > Metazoa > Chordata > Mammalia > Perissodactyla > Rhinocerotidae > Ceratotherium > Ceratotherium simum. The sequence goes on along the minus strand of NC_141903.1, from coordinate 17,721,512 downwards.
GAAAATGTTTCAGGAAGAAGAAACAGTAACTTCAAAGGCCTAGAGGCAAGGGAGCAAACAGTGTCTCTGTGGAAGCGAAAGTAATTCAGCTTAGTGGAAGCTTGTGATTCAAGGATCAAGAAGGGAGAAGCAAGGTCTAGAAATGAGCAACAAACAGATCACAAAGGACCTTGAGTACCATGATAAATTTAGGCTTTTCCTAAGGATAGAGTAGAACCTTTGGAAGTTTTTAAGAAGGGAAGTGACATGATTAGATTTTCATTTTGAAAACATTACCTTGATGCATTAGAGGGCATGGGTTGGTGTGGTGGTTAATTTTATGTGTCAACTTGGCTGGGTGACAATGCCCAGATACGTAGTCAAACATCATTCTAGGTGTTTCTGTGAGAGTGTTTTTGGATGAGATTAACATTTCAATTGGTAGATTTTGAGTAAAGCAGATTGCTCTCCAAATTGTGGATGGGCCTTATCTAATCAGTTGAAGGCCTGCATAGAAAAAAAGATTGACTTCCCTTGAGCAAGAAGAAATTTTGCCAGCAGAAGGCCTTTGGACTTGAGCCACATCAGATCTTTCCTGGTCTCCAGCCTGCTGACCCACTTTGCAAATTTTGGAAGTGCCAGCCTCCATAATTGCATGAGCAAATACCTTAAAATAAATTTCTCTCTATACGTCCACACATCCTATTGGCTCTGTTTCTCTGGAAAACCCTGATTATTATAGCTGGGAAGGGGAGACTGAAAGCAGGAGGGCCCACCAGGCTCTGCACATGCTGTGTGGGTTTGGGAAGCTCCCTGAGCATTTGGTTTTCTCTGCTCACTCCAAACCAGGGACCCCAAAGTCCTGAGTGCTCCAAGGCTGCTCCCTGGAATAAGAACCAGAGCCAGGAGCCAGCGCCCTTATTATCTGCTAGAGCTGGAACAAGAAAAGCTCCCTTCAAACTGGCAAGATCCCCCTTGTAATTGAATTTTAGATGAATTTTCTTAAACATTTAAAGGTTTTATTTATTAATCATCTTGTACTTTGTATGCATCAATAGTTTTGTCTTATACAGAGAGATTCTTTAAATGTTCAAATGAATTCCTGGCAAGTAGAATGAGAAATAGAAATGAATAAATAAAGATTTGGCAAACCACTTCTGAAAGACTGCCAACCTCAAATGGATCTTTGATCCCTCCAAGGGTGTTTTTAAGCATGTAAAGAAAATTAGGTAAAGAAAGAATCCTTCCGTTTTTTCAGTCAGGCTTGCTCCATTCAGAGAAGGAGAAATGTGAACTCTACCCTGTGCCGCTCCTATATTGCTGCTCCAAGAACCCCGATTTCCCTACTATGCATCTTATACAACTTCAGGAGCATTTATTAGCCTGTACGTTCAAGAAACTCTCTTGATCTCTTGGGAAACTTCAGGCTACTCATCAGGTTTCCTCGTGTCTAGAGGACCAGAAGACAAGAGAGGCATGCTCTCTCTCTCTCTGTATTGTCTTAGCTCCAGGGAAAGGTTTAATCTTCATTTTGGGGACTTAAAAAAATAACAACAACAACAACAACATAATCTTCCACACTGAACAGTAATGCTTTCATAATTCAAAATTGTTTTCAATGAAGACGGAGAAAAGAACCATATTTAAAGAGAAAGGGAAAACAAAAAGTAGATTTCAAAAGCCTTTGGAAGATGTGTTTGAGTTACTCATTTGATTTATTTAAACAACTCTCTGCTCTTGCTCAAATAAATTAAGGAAAACATCAAAATGTCTGGAATTTGGCAATTCTCAGCTTTTAAGAACAACATAAAAAAATCTAAAACTAAAAACATGAAATGGAAGTTTAGGAGTAAACATTTCTCCCTTTTTTATCCCCTAAAGATTTTGACCTTGTTTCAGACTTCACTCTCAAAGATGCTGTATCTCTAAAAGCTACACTGAAACTATGTAACATTTTGGGAAGCACTAAAGCGAAGGGGATAAGTGCATAGGATTTGAAGTTAGCCAGCTCTGGGATGTAATATCCATTGCTGCCATTGTATATTCTCTGCAGCATAGACAAGACAATAGTTCACACCGCACACTGTTGTTTCAAGAATTAAATTCACGTCGAATACTGGGGACGGGGGCAGGGTCAGGTGCTGAAAGTGTTTCTAAATTTCTTCTTTCCTTCCTCCCTTTATTTTTTCCTGTCCTCTTCCCTGTCTTCCTCCTTCCCTCCTTCCCCAGGGACACCAAGGGTGGGACCAGGTTCCTCAGCTCACTACTATGGACTAGAGATTTTCAAACTGTTTTGTTTATCTGCTGTATACATTTATTAGTGTAATTAGAACAAATATCTCCTTTTCATTTACAGTTCCCCTCTCCTACCACTGCTGCTTCACCTCAGAAATTTCTGTATGATATTTTCTTAGTTCTTCACTTCAGGTTCATTCATTACACTCCAGCCTCCAGAGGGTCTTTGGCGAGGTGGAAATTTGTGAGTGGCTTCTATTGCTCATTTAATTTGTGCCCCACTGCTTCATCTCCAGAGTTGTTGATGTAGGCAAGATCCTTAGAGTCCCTGACACCGTTAAGTGGGGGAGTCCTCTGGAGCCTCCCTCTTCGCCCTCCCCTTTTCTCTGTCCTCGCTCTCCCAACAGCTCCTTACCTCTTCATAACTCTTACGCTCCTCACCAAAATCTCTCCTCGAGTGGCTTTGCCTATTATTCTCCCTCAAGTCCACTTTGCTGGATGGGTCCCCGACGTGTTGGGGAGGGTAAGGGGCTTCTGATTCAGACGGTAGGGGAGAGAGACAAAGACCTTCAAAGGGAGCAATCTGAAAGTCAATCAGACTGTTCACATTGTGAAAGCGTCTGCTTGCAGTTTTCGGTACCTGTTTATACTAAAATAAAGTTTCTATATCTTTCTTAAAAGATTGCAAAAAGTCTCATTTTACTTTCTTACATTGATAAGATGTCAGCCTCGGGAAAGGGAAGAAACTGGTCTTGCCACAGTTATAATGTCATAGAAGCTTGTTCAGTCTACACACACTGTCGTGGAGCATGTAGTACGCTCCTTCCTCAGCCCCAGCTTGAGGATTACAGCTGGAGAGCATCACCGTGGGTTTTTTGCACAGGAAAGATGAAGGTTTCAGTGTCTCTCTGATCATACTGTGCTTGTCTGGAAAGAAAAAGATTCAGTGATTTGGGGAGTTTCTTGCATTCTCAGATTAGGCTGGCAACACTGGGCTTGCAATTCCTCAAGACAACAATTGGTTGGGGCTAATAGTGGCTGCCTCTTTAGATAGAACTTGTCCTCCCCAGTTACCCACAGTCTCCACCACTCCCTATTATATTACACCAGGCCTATATTACTTTTTTACAATTGCTATTAGCACTGTGTATGCATTTGAGTTTCCAAGACATAGGATAATGAGATATATTAATTCTCTAACCAAATTTTGTATCTCTTGTTAGCCTTCTAACTTTCAGAACTGGATCCAATTACCCCCACCCCCTTTAGACGTCTATTCCTAGAAATAGCATATTACTGACCCAGTGTCAAATTCATCCTGTCATTTCTCATAGCACTTCCTGGGGTAGAGGGACCAAGGACCCAGCAGGTCTCAGATGGGAGCATAGTAGTGAATTTCTTAAATGAAGCTATATAGGGAAAACCACATTTCTTTACTACTGAGAAGTTACAGCCTGTTTGATTCTTTCGCTGTGGTCACAAGACTGCCACTTTGGAGGCATGCCCGAGGCAGTGCCAGGGACTGGCCTCCAAAGCTTCATTGTGCCACCTGCTCTGAGGTCTGCGATTTCCCCCAGTCACTACCACTAAATAATGTGCAAGTTTCTCTTCCCGTAGAACCTGCCACCCTTCTTCTCCTTCCTAGTCTCAGAAAAATCATTCCCTCTCTCTCTCCTTGCCCTTAAAGACACTCATTTTCCTCAGTGCTTGTGGGACCCTAAGCATCGTCTCTGAGTATGTCCCAGAGGCTTCTTCTTTCTTTTCCATAAAAATCTCTGAAGTGAAAAACAAATATATAAATAAATACTAATGACCTAGCTACCCAGGTGAAACAAAAGACCAGAACATGCACAAATCAATACATAGATTAGAAGACCCACCAAAGAAGCCTAATCATTCTGGGGCTTACCTGGAACTTGTCATCCCATGATTATTCCTTGGTGGGTAGGTTGGGAGAGGGCGGCACATTTCTCTAATGCTCTGTTACAGAGATTTTAGGGGACAAGAATATGCTTACATTATTTTGCTGCAGTCTGCTTTAGCAAATCAAGGATTAGGGACTGATTGTGCCTATTGTCATCTCTGAGATGTTTTATTATTCTGGGAGGTGGATTTCATGGCTTAGAGAAATACCCTGCATAAAAAACGTCATATGATATTTCAGAATTAGAACATGTTTCAGAAGAAAGCAAGGATATCTAAAAGGTCCTCAGAAGAAATTATGGTAGTTGGAATATGAGTGAGGGAATTTTCCTGTTATGAATTGATCAGTACTTTTCAGGGGAAATATTTGGGGATTTTCCCTTCCCAGGGTAAGTTATAGACCACGAACCCCACCTATGCTAGCATTTCCTGTTGGCCCTCTCACCATGCCCCCCACCTACATGGATTCACAGGTGCGTGCACAAGCACACACGGACCGCTGATTATTTGAACATGTTCAGGTGCTAAGCAAATGTGTTCTCTCTGCTGGAGAGAAATGCTGAAACTTAGCATGAGGGCTGTCAAATGCAAATGTAAGTATTCTGCATTCTGGATTACATAACTTGCAATTTACAATGTTAACTGAGAAAAACTGGGTCTTCATTCATCCCATAGTTGGGTCTTTTCAGTACTGTTTACTCCTTGGTAGTATAGCTGCTTTTCATCGTGACTTTATTGGAGTTGTGTCCTGACAGGCTGCCTCCCTCACAGTCAGCGTCTATGAGGTGCTGTTGGGACTGTCTAAAGTCACTAAGGGTGAAAGACACTAGGCTTGTCACCAAATGATTCACTGGCCTCAGGAGAGTTCCCATGAGTTTGAGAGCTGCCATATAATCCAAGAGGGCAGGGGCCTTGTACGCTCAGCCTGTATTTTTCCAGTACTAGCAAAAGGTCTGGCAGATGGCAGGCTCTCAGCAAATGCTTCTTGAGAAATGACCAAAATGAATGAGAACTGAACCAGCTTGGTCATCCATTTTTAATGATGAGGTGGAAAGAACTTGCAAGGATTTAGGGGGAGTCCAGCCTAGGTAGGAATCCAAGTTCTACTCTCACGGGCAAGGTACAGATTCTTTCTGATCTTGAGTTTCTTCTACTTTTAAGACTATGGCAAGGATTAAATGAGTATTAAATTTGTAAAGTGCTTAGCATAACGTCTTCAGCAGATACATGTTGAATGTTAAATGAATGAGCACATTATGTTTATCATATGTTTTCATGATTGAAGTCAAGTTCTCAATTAATTATCCTTAATATAAAATATCTAACCTAAGAGAACATTTAATAATTAAAGTTTTAGATACAGTAATAGAATTTGTGATATATATGCTGAATATTCTAGTAATGATGATAATTAAAACAGCAACAATGCAACAGTATCTATTTTTTACACACCACTTACCAAGTATCTTGTACTGTGCTAAGGACTTCTCATAGGTTATTTCATTTCATCTTTATAACAGCCCTATGAGGGAGGTGCAATTATATCTTTGCTTTACAGATAAGAAAACTGAGAGTTCGATGGATTAAGCAGTTGCACAATCATACACCTAACATGTGACAAGTTAGAGCTCAAACTCAAGTCTGCCCAACAGCAGGTCTCATGTTTCCAAGCTTTTCATTGCTTTTCACAAAAGCCATAATTCTACAACCTAACTCACACTAATAGATAAAAAAATAATTCTGCACCCAAGGAATCCACATATACACACACATCCTTTTAAGTTTTATTTATATTTCTTAGTTCAAGAATTACACACTAGCCAACATTATTATATATTTACATGCTGAAACTGACTGTAATAAGTTTAAATTCAAGAAAATAATTCTTATGTGCTACTCATTTATATTCCTCATTTGTTACTATCTCATGTATCCCAGAGATTTTAGCAGTCCTGTTTTTAGAAAGACATGAAAATAGATGCAATGATATCCACTTGTGTTTTGTATTTTCTAGCCATTGGAAAATGTGCATTATGTGCATATTAAGAAAGGCTACAAGGTCATTAGTAAGGCTGATTATCACTACATTGTGAAGAAACTAGAATATCACTTTTTATAAAAGGACAATTCAGAACTGTGCAGGGACAATATTCATAACAGAACTATTTAAACACCCATGCAAATAAAAATACAAAATGTTATGGAATTTAAATTATTTGCAACTTTATGTGAATTAATTATGTTTAAAATGACCATTGTTGAGCTCAAATTATTGAACTGTAAAGGGAAAGATACAAGCTGATGGAACTGTCAACTTGCTTCCTATGGCACAAGGACACACATGTGGACATCAGATTAGTGGACACGGGACAGGAGAGAGACATTTGCTTTTGAAAGTTAAAAACACAAAGTTTTGTTTTTCATCATTTTGGAGCATATTTATCTTTATCACAAAAGAACTTCTCAAAGCAAATTAAAATCTGATGTCAGAATTTTGCATATATCTACAGAAATGTCTTCCTTTAATTTCCAAATAACTAATAGATATTTAAGAGTGCTGCTTTTTTTTATTAAATGCTTTCTTTAGAGTAGTATCTTAATTAGCATTCTGTTGGCTCCTTACTATTTTTTACAATGTTCCTAGTGTATTTGGAAAATATTTTTTAAACCTTTGGTGTGAAGCAGTGTCTTTTTTTTTTTTTTCCATTTTCCCCTATTTTTCCTTTTTTCTTTTTTTTGTTTTTTAATAATTCTGGAGTCTTTGGTTGAAAGGAACAATACTATCTAAGGACAAAATGCTATTATTAAAAAAAAGTCTTCTAGCATGTATTGTGTGTAACAAATTTCTGGAGCAAGTATGAATAATAAGCACTTCTATTTTCTGTAGTGTCATCAATATAAACTTTTACTCTTTGAAAATTGAGATGTAAGTTACAACCTTTGGTTTCTTGAACTCTGACATATAAAAAACGCTATCAAGTTATCAATGATTGTTTCTGCTTTTCCCAGTTGCCATTTCTAAGGCTATCTCTTGGTTGTTACATTGACTGCGCTAACACTACAGCAATCCCCGCGGAGAGGGCGAGAGAGTGAGTGAGTGGGCAAGTGAAAGAGTATGTGTGTATGTGTGTGCGTGTGTGTGTATATATGTGTGTGAGTGTGTGTGTGATAGCAAATTGAAATTGAAACCATTCTGTCTGGGATCCCAAACCATTTATGCAAAAGGGTGTTTAAATTACTCTGCTGGGGCACTGCAGTAACTGTACGTAGTAAAAAATCAATAAAAATTAAGAAAAAGAAACTAAACAATTATTTGTATCTATTGACTATTCATTTACAGCATGTTTAATTATTTACATAATATTATAACACATTAACTTAAGCCATTAACAGAATTAGCACGTTGCCTTACCATAAAATACAAATTAGAAGTTAAAAATATTTAAGAAATCTGTTTTAATATTTACACATGGTCAGTGAAAGTTATGGTTGCTCACATTACATGTATTCTGTACACTTAGCAAAATGGCATGATTGCTACAGTTGAGAATATTTGCCCTAACCAACATGGTGGGGTTTAGTTTTTTTTTTCTTCCTCCTCCTAGGAGGAATATTTTTTTTTTTTTTTATCATTTTCTGTTTTCTTAAGACATTTTTGTTTGTAACTCACCAATGGAAAATGTTATTTGTTTTCTTGAAAAAGAAAGCAAGTAGACAAGCAATGTGAGAACTAGTTAATTTCTGATATTCTGAGGTACAGTACTATTGTAGTGTCAAACTGTGCAATGGTTCCTAAGAACTGTAGGCATTGATTTGCCAATAGAGAAATGCTCAGTACCCTGTATTACTTGTTTCAATATGTTGATTTGTTGGTTGTAAAATTAAAAATACTCATACTCTGGTTTAATGAAGGAAATAAAACATATTAGCTTATTCCTTTTGTTTTCCAACATATGAATGCATATCTATGTATGTATGTTTATATGGATCTATATATACACATATATACATGTAGATATGTTGTAAGACCTGTTGTTTGTTGATTGTTTTGCTGTTTTTGTTGTTGAGTATGAAGTTAGTCATAAGACTGCAACACAGTTACCTATAGAAAATGGAAGTTGTCTTAGTTGCCAATTTAACGCAGGTCTTGCTTAAAATAAACTATTCATTTCCCCATTACGCATTCCACTGAACTTTCTCTATGTTTTGTGCTTTTGTAAGCTGACAAATTTTTTTGTGTTTCTAATGCTAGAATGTAAAGTCTTTTGGTTCATAAACCATTTTTGTTATTATTTTTTTACTTAGCACTGCTTTTGAAGAAATGAGAAGAGAAAACATCTAGATGGCACTGCTTGAGTCTTTTCTCCTGTTGTTAAATTGCAGTAGAAAGAATTGTAACATTCCTTATGCAAACACGATTATGTTGCATGAGTTTTCGATTCTGAAAATGCATTTCATACCTACTAGAGTCATGTACAATACATATATACAGATTGAGATCAAAGATTTCATTTAGACTGTGCATTTTAGAGTCAGAATTTGCCTATGAATTTCACAAAGATGAAAAAACACCTTAATTGCTGGCTATCTGGCTGTTTTATAATCAAAAGAAAAACTATACATATGTATAAACTGATAATAATACCATATCAGAATTGCCAAAACACACTTTTGTGGTCCTTAAATTTAACCACTGGCTATCAAGCTGACTGATCTTCGTAGCCTTGTGAGATCTAGCACCCCTCCCCGACCCTCCCCAATTTGGTGACTACAATCCAATTCAACTACAGTAAAAATATAGTTTAAGAATAAATTCTATGTCTACTGTTATCTCTGGGCAGGATGAGTCAGTTGTTTCTACCTACGTGGTTACTGAATGCCAATATATGGATTTTGCCCTAGGGCATCTGTTCCAAGGTCCCATCTTTCTCCTTTTCTAGCTTCTTCTTATCACCAAGAGCAGAAATGAATCCCTGGTCATGTGCTTTTGAGGATCTTGATGTAAAGTTGCTTCTTTCCACTTTGATCTAGATTACTCTGTTGACTTCCCTGGACATCAAAATTTTGTTGTAACCATAAATGACAATATCCAGGATTTTTATGGCTTTTACAATAATTGCAAATAAGAGCCCACTTCTAGAGTTGGGCTCTGAGTTGTCTCTAGAAAAACCTTTCCAGAATGGCATTTTGGAGTTGTGCACCTGAGTTATCGATATGCTCCTTCTTAATATATGCTACTCAAACTTTAACCCCTGGCCATAAGGGGCAGGCACTTTTATTAGTGTGATGCCCCCATATGGTTGCCTGGGAGAAAGTATGTCCCTGGAGAAACTTGAGGAATTGCTACTCTGAGCCCATGGGCAGGAACTTGGTTGGATTCTGCCCAAAGATCATACTCAGAGGTATTCAAGTGTACAATCAAAAAATAAGGGCCAGAGTTCCCTATGCTGGTGAAAAAAAATACCATCCCATCTTGGGGCAAAGTCAGAAAGCTGAATGCTAAATCTTTTGTGTTGTTATTCTTGGATGGTTGGAAGAGAAGGGCAGCAGGACCCCAACATATTCCAAGCTGCTGAATCATCAAGGGAAGAAAACATACATTTATTCACAGGCAGATACTGGCCTTGGCTACTATGCACAATTAGGAATGTTACTCCAAAAAGAAGTGGTTTTTTTTGTTTTTTAAACAGAAATAGCAAAGTCATCCTCCAAGAAAAAGTTCAATCAAATCGAACCTTAAGGAAAATGTAGCAATTCACTATTTTCTCCAAGAAAAGCAAAATATGAACCTCACATTGATAGAAATAAAAAATATATTATCTTATTCTCTTTCCTGTCCAACATATGAATGCATATGTCCAATTAGTATAGAAAGAAGCACAATAACATAATTTAAAAATAGAATAAAAACAATACATCGTGCCTGCCTGATTACAGTTATATGTTTTTCCGCAATATCAACTGAGGCTCATAACATTCATCATGTTAATGTGGCTTTGTTCTTGTCCTATTTTCCACTAGTTTTCATATTTTCTTTGATAGGCAGATTGCAACATACGAAATGAAAGCATCCTTAAAAAAATCAAACCCAACAAACCCACAAACTAACTCTACCTGTGCACATAATCTTTGAAGTATTGTTTGCTATGAAAATACAAAGGTGAACTTCATTGCACAGAAGGAAATACAGTTCACACAATCTCTCCAAAGTCTTACTTTGTCTATCTCCTTAGAATATAATCAGAATTTCAGAAGCAGGAAAACCTGTAAAGAACCATTAATCCCTTAAAGAAATGAACAAATCCTTCTTTTGAAATATGCTATTAAATTCAAAAATAAACTTATAGGGAAATGTTGCAGGGACAGCTGACATTGCCTGAGAAAAGCAACCTGTTTGCTAGCTTTGTCTGTGCTCTCTGTTAGTATATTTGAATGACTCCCAATCGAATCCACATCTAAGATACTTCTAATTCTGCTAACTTTTCTATTTTGTGGTTAGCTTTTGATTAGATAAACTATAAAAACCTCTGTAGGTATGCTGTCAAAAGCTTGTGAGGTTGGAAAAAAAATCTCTCTTGCTCTACCTTTTGCCACTGAACACAGTATGTATAGACCAGATGCTGTGTGGGGCTGATAAGTGTCATGCCGCTCGCTTGCTTTAATTTTGCTACAACAGTTGTTTCAGAATTTTCCACTCTGCTCTGGGTTGTTAACTCTTATTTTAATCACCTAAGAAATAGCATTTCAGAAAAATTTCTTTAGCCACCATGCACGATAATATTCAGAAGTCTCCCGGTCTCTAAATTTCAAAACAGAAGACGTCATAGTTGATTCCCTGTGCTCATGCAGAGACTGGCCAAATTGGTCTCCTGAGTCTCTGTTTTGACTCCCCCTAGCCCATTTGAACTACATGAGAACCTTCTAGAATCCAGTGGGAATTATCTTCCCATGGCACCAGTATCACCTTATTAAGCCAGGCATAGACCATCTTCAGTAAGCATGTTTGCATGGCATTGCAGATAATGTTTCATAAGCACGGTGCCATCTCAACGGCACGCCAACCCTAGGAGTAAAGAGGGGGAAGTATCTGGATATGATCACTTCTCAACGAAATGACTGACAATGTTATTGAGCCTTCTAAGAATGTCTTCTAAATAATTCCCCTTTGTAGAGGCTGCGTACTAAGCAGATAAAGTGGAACATTCAGATTTAATCTTGCCAGCATGTGTACAAATCACTTTCATTTTAACTGGAAAACCACAAGGACCTTAGTGTATTCATTACTTAGCAGAAGCAACCCAAATGGTATGAAATGGACCACAGGATAGGCCAGCAACTAAGGTATTTTAGCATCACTTTTGTCCTGGATTGATGTGTTTTCCAAGTCCTACGTCAGGTTGTACAACTGGTTTGAGGAGGAATCTAGTCCTTGCTTCCCATGGAAGGCCATGTTTTAGTTCACGTAATAAAGCCAATAGACGATGTTGAAGAAGGAAAAAACCACTGGGAAGAAAATGCGGGACCACCGATCTATGGCATTCACATCAGTCAAGTCGGGGATGGTGATTTTCAGCTGGGAGGCGCGTCTCCGCAGGCGGCTCTTCTTTTGTGCCACGTGTCGTTCCAGGGCATTTCGGCCGAAACTATGCCTGGGCAACCCAGCTTTCCGATACTGGATGCTGGAGGCATCATATGCCAGCATTGTGCTCCTGGGGTCTCCAAGTCCCATCACAGCCTCAGATGTGGCCATTTCGTTTTTTATTTCAAGAGTGCTCAGTAAGATGTTCTCATGGGGGTCCATCTGCAAGGGAGAAGAATCGAATGAGACAATCAAAACAATAAGCCTTTATTTGTGCTTATTTTGCAAGGCTCTAGGATATGGAGTTTAGGTAGCATTTATCACAGTGGTTAAGAGAACAGGCTTTGTGGTGACACTATGTAAGTTGGAATTGTAGCTCTGCCACTACAAGCTATATGAGTTTCAGTGTCACCATCTATTAAATGCTATTGCTATAATGATTGCTGTAATGATGGAATGATATAATAGACTGTTGCCGGTACCATTTTCATTATTTCTACTTAGGGCATGCCGAGAAATAGAAGGCATGACACCCTTTAAGGAATCTGCAGTCTTGATACAAAAACATAGAAAATGAAACTGTATTAGGTATGAAATAGTATTAGGGGATTACTTACTGAATTGTGCTCACAATAGTAGCCTAATTACAGATGAATTCGTGATAAAACTACAACTAAAAACAGTAGGTAACATTTATTAACCACTTGCTGTATATGCCAGAAGTATTTTTGTATAACTTCGTTTATTTGATGCTTCTTAACACCCACAGTTACAGGATGTCACCTTAAATATGCAACATCAGTATAAATAGGGTAAAGGAAGAGTTTTGAACAGTAGAAACGGAGGCAACATGTGGCTAGCCAAAATGCAAGGAATGACAAGGAACTCAAAAATAACAGCTGGACAGACTGTGGGTGGTGGAGGGGTGAGTGGGGTGGGGGACTGGCTTCAGAGGGAAGGGAAGGAGGCAGGGTTTAAGAAGAGAGTCAGCCCAGAGTTGTCTGTTCTGAGTTGAATTCTGGGCCCAGGGAGTGGAATTAAGGTGGCTGTGCAGATAGGGTGACCCTTTTTCTCTTGGTTGATTTCTTCTAGGCAAAGCCAAAAGTACACCATGAATACTCACATCATGATTCCCAAATATTAAATGATTATGTAATGGTTTTTCTTTTGTTAAGAAGGGAAGATTTGTGTCTTATTTTTAAGAGGCCTCAATTGCTACTGATAATGAAACCTAGCCGCAATACATTATTATTAACACCAGTATATTTATTTTGGTAAAAACTCCAGATATACCAATTGCCAATAAAATTTTTGAAATTATAAAATAAGGGAAAAATGGCCAACTATAGGTGCTGATGATATATGGAAGCAAGAGATATAACCAAATATTTAATTGGAAGATACAATGCTCTAAGCTTCATCAATTATGCAGAAGGCAAAGAGAATTTTGCTAAGATTATATCCTAACAATTAGCTTTCAAATGTGGTTTAATGACCCTGTATTATAAATTCAAATCTAAAATATTTTGAAAAAGAAAAGCTATAAAATATGCTAGGGCATAATAATTGACCAATTAATCTCTGTCCACTGGTCAGACATTCTGTATGTTTGGTTTATGGTAGTATTTTGCTTAGTGGAAATATTAAACAAACATATTCTTTAGATTAATTTTAAAAATTTATAGTATTTGGAAACTAAATCCAATTAATGTTGAAACACTTCTGTCAAGGAAAAGACAGGTAATGGCTTTAATGATGAGTTCACCGGCCCTAGATGGGGAAACAAATACTTAAATGTGAATGCAATGTGCCAGTACAGAAAGTGTCTCATTGAATGCTCACAATCTTCTTTTGAAAAGGAATTCTTTTCCTAGGTTACAGGTGAGGGCATTCACCAAATTTCCCAAAGTCACATAGTTAGCAAACGGTGGAGCTGGAGTTCAATTCTTGATCGTTAGAGCCCCAAGCTTGGGGGAACAGGGGTGTGGTTTTCCAACACTCAAGGAAAGCAAAGCTCATGGAAATGGGAAACCTAGCACCCTTTGTTGTTATTTCAGATAGGATGCTTATATTCTGTTCTTTTCTGGGCTATTAACTCTTATTTTAACTACCTAGGAAATAGCTTTTTAGCAAAATTTTTATGCATGATGATGTTCAGGAGTCTCCCCTCTCTAAGCACCAGGATATTTGCTTTTCTATTGAACAACTGTAGTAAGAACAGTTATGAATATACACCAGACTTGACCGAGTTAAAAATATAAACCAATAAGAAGAACCATAATAAAAATAATGAAAGCAGTGGACTATTATTAAGGGAAACTTGTTTTAAGTTTAGAACAAATGCTCCTTAGATAATTCATTTAATGTTAGTGGGTTTCTGTTTCGTTATCCAGAAAATTCAAGATGTGTTAGATTAGAAAATTCCTCAAGTCCTATTATTTATTTTTTCATTCACAAATTAAAAAAATATATTTCTTGAACACCATTGTGTGTCTGGCACTGTGCCAAGTATCATAGCTACAGTGGTGAGGAAGATAGTATTGGTACTTGTCCCCACAGCAGTAACAGTCTCTAGAAAGAATATTGGATTCAGAGTCAAAAGATTGGAGTTCTGGCTCTTCCATTTATTATTTTTAACTTTGGGAAAATTATTTAATCCCTCTGATTCTAGGTTTCTTCAACCGTACTGGGGCCTAAGAATGGGGTTTTGGAAGATGAGCTGAAATAGAATATGTGGGAAGAACTTGGGAAACTATAGTACAATGCAAAGTTGATTGTTATGACCTGCTATGAGTGCAATAGGACAAATGCAGGCTACACTAAGGTGGGGAAACACAATAAATAGCTACGCCTAAAAGAAAAGTAAGTATGTTGCCCTTGCAGTGTATGTGAATACACATGGGTCATGAGCTTTCTGTGGATGAACAGTGCTGGAGATCCTCACGGGCTGACGTGGGAGAGCGGCGGTGGTGGGTGAGGTGTACTGAACACCTGTATCAACTTATGAAGTGCTACTCCTTGGTGTCCGTCATATTACATTAGAATACGTTGACCTCAAAATAGGACTGCTTGTATAGTCAATAAATAAATTAACTTGAATAAATAAAAAAAATTCTTACCCATAATTATGGAGCTGTGAGGTGGAGAGGGCTAAAGTATAACCTTCTTCATTTCTAATTTATCTCCCAATTAACAGAAACATAGAGAAGGCTCAAGCAGGCTGTAGTTTATTAGGCTGCACATCAGAGTTAAGTTCTGAGATCCTGCTCCAATAACCCCATCTCGTCCTTTCAAGAACTAGTTTTCTCCACCATTTTCTCATATCCTCAATAAAGCCTTCCACATATGCCAAATTTCTTCCTCGCCTCCTCAGAGATTAGCTGAATCCCTCCACTGACACCACACCACAGCACCCGTTGACTCCACTCTCTTGGCATCACCAGTTTTGAGGGTTTTTTTGAAGTCTGCAAGAGTAGCTTCATCAACACCTGGAACTGTATCTGTTTACTTTTAGAAGCGGGGATGGATAGAGTGCAGTGTTTCCAAGTCGTGATTCTGGGCTCAGACAATCCAGGCTTTGATGCTAGGTTGAGCCATTCCCTAGGTTTGAGACCTTGGGCAAATCATCCAACTTCGCTGAGTCTTCTTATATGTAAAGCGGGAGAAAATACTCATACCAGTCTCTTAGGGCTGGTTGAGAGGATTAAATAAGACAGCACAGGCAAAGCACTTAGCCCAGCTTTGCACACAGTAAGCACTCAAAAAATCATGATGGATCCTGCTATAAAAAGCAATAAATATTCATTAAATGAATACATTTGATCTTCTACTGCCATTTTTTAAATGACATGGACTGCATAAGCAAACCAGAATTTTGAATTCAACGTATCATTTAATTTTGCTTTGATTAGTGGCTTCTTTAAAGTACTGAGAAAAATGCTTAGTACATAGTAAACACTCTATTTGTTATAATACATAAATAAATTTATTAAGTATAATAAATAAGTCTAGATTGAGTTACTTTTGAATGCTGAGGTGAGACGAATAGAAGCTGCTTTTCATCTCACGCCTGGAGAGGGAACACCAGGGTCGTGGGTTCACAGAACCCATCAGCATCCTCCTGATCACCACGGACAACAGCCCCAAGGCCAAGGTCAAAGAGGGAGACATCTCAGTGCCGGTGTGGCAGAGGGGGAAGGGCCTGACTGGTCTTTCCTCATGACACTTTGACATTCCACTATCATGCCCATCATTGTGATCTTTGTTTAATATTTGTCTGCCCTAGCAGACTATACTTCTTGGTAAGGGTAGAAACAAGGTCTGTCTCATTCACTGCTGTATCCCCAAGCACTTTGTGTGATGCCTGGCACATAGTAGGTGCTCAATAAATAACTGCTGATGGGATGGAATTAATTTTCTGACTTTTAGTAACTCAACCTCTTGGATTTAATTTGCAATGGCAGTCTAAAGACTGGAACTGCATCGGACTACCTCTTGAGTTCCTTTTCTGCTCTAAGGCTTCTGCCTGTACTTATACAGGGTTCTTGCTAGAGCAGTATGCTCAAGTGCCTGAGATCTGGAAACAGCATTTCCCATGGTGCCCTGGACCACTTACATGACAGATGCCCCATTCTTACCCCAGAGAAGGGTTAGAGGCATTTCAGTGAGTAGCAACTAGAAGCCAGGACTAAGCATTTTACTTACTGACCTCTTCCAGTTATCCCAGGAGCCCTTTGGGGCAGGTACTGATCTCATGCTCAGAAAATAAGGCGCAGGGAGGTTAAGAAACTTAATACAAGTTTACCCAGTGAATAGGTGGCAGAGGAGGAATTAGAATCAGGTGTCTTTCACTGTGCGATGCTGAGAAATAGCAGCAGCCCCAAACCCTGGCAGCTCAGAAAAGAAGACCTTTTCAGTGTATGGTAGAGGGAGTCATCTGGAGGCTTGCAAAATTTCCCTTAATGAGGGGTGGATAAAAGCGTCTGGATTTAAATATGTCACTAAAGATGAGAGCTAACGTAAAGTTCTGTCAACTGCAACACTTTTAAGTAAGTAGAGTAGACATGTGTGGTTTAACTGTTCATCAGCCACACTATGGACAATTTCTGTCTAGGGAACCGTCACTTTCCCACTCTCAGTTTCTGTGCTTCCAGTGTGGCTGTAAGCCAGTCAGAGTAATCCTGACACAGTGATTGGTGCAGCGATGGGCATGAGAGCTTTTCAGAGCCGACAGCATGTCACGAGCCTTCAGGTGGGCATAGCAGAGTGAAGGCTAAAACTTTTCCACTGCATCTGTCCCTAGAAGTATGTGGCCCCGAATCCACTGAGGTGCTTCAACTTCAAGAGGAGAGCTTAACTTGGCGCCAAGTTAGGGAGAAAGAGAATGGGTGACCTGGTGACACTGTGTCTGTGTCTGGACATGCCTGACCTGCTGATGCTAAGCGAGAGAATACATCCCTTTCCTTCGCCTGTCTCCTCTCTTTTTCTCTCTCTTTCTTTCTTTTGCTTAAGCCAGCGTGAGTTGGGTTTTCTGTTACTTGAGACCCAAAAAATTATGAGATATAACCTATCTCATTTAAGGGCCTCAATAATCTTGTAACATAGGTAGGGCAGGAAAGGAATTAGAGGCATTTCACCTGTAACAAAAATTTTTCATAACTTAAATTAGAACTAAGGAAATCCGCTAGAGTAACACAATCTTCACTATGCAGACCAGTGTTGGGTTTCAGCCCTCTTGACTGGGACCTAAAGCATCCTGCAGCTGCTAGGTTTGAGTGGCTGACTGTTCAACTGGCTGCACTTTCCTTTTTTTCCCCTTGTCTTGTTTATTATTATTCTTTTCCCTTCAAAGGAGGTGAACCGTGTTGGGAGCAACAGAGGAGACTAATAGGTTCTTTTACATGTGTTTCAAATGGTAAAAGGGGAAAGCATTTTTAATTTGTTATGTTTAGCTTGTAATAGTAAACTTCCCTTAGAGTTTATTTATTTTTAATACCTTTTATTGTTTAAATAAAAGGAAAATGACTTTTTATTATAAACATGAAATTGAATAGCAATTATCCTTCCTTTTTTTCCCTTTGAAATATTTGTTTTTATAAGGTGATTTTTCATATCACGTTTTTGAGGGGATGTAACTATTGCACCACAACAGAACGGGCTGGAAACTGAAGCTTAGAAAAATGAAGTTAGTTAATTAAAATCCTACTACTACTAAGTAATAGAACAGGATAAAAATTCTGGGCTGTTAATGATGATCTCAATGCAATAATCTTCCTTGTTGCCTCTAGCATGTCTTAAAATCAACCAAGGAAGTCTGACTCAGCTAGTGGTCTGGTGGGTGGTATAGTCTATTTCAGTGGTTCCCAGCCTTGAGTGTGCATCAGAATCCCCTGGAGGCCTTGTTAACACACAGATCTCTGGGCCCCACTCCCAGAGTTCCTGAATCAGTGAGTCTGGAATGAGGCTCAATAATCTGCATTTCTACCAGTTCCCAGGTGATGCTAGTCTGGGGTTCACACCTGGAGAACTATGGGTCTATTGGGCAGTAGCAGAAGAGCATGACTTTAAATAAAGCAGCAGCAGAGGCCTCGAAAAACAACAAAAAAGCTGAAGGTTCTGACCGCAATCCACACCACCAAGCTGAAAAGCAGCTTTCAGAGAGAGAAAAGATATGCAACTTCCATTTTTTATTTACTAGAGACAGGCATTGTACTAAGGGCTTCACACAACTGTAATATTTAATCTTGACAATGATTTAATGAGGGAGTTATTATCAAGAGTCTCACTTTTTAAATCAGGAGATTGAGAGTTGGGGATAGTTAGTGAATGACCAGAGTTGCACAGTGGTAAGTACTGCAGCTGGCACTTGGTCTGTTCCAAGGTTCCTACTTCTAATCACCAAACTATACAATTGCACATCTCAAGACTTTCTTCAACCTTGAGTTCTGTCGTGGAATGCCCTCTCTGTATCAGGCTGTGCTTAAGTGATGAAATTTCATAAAATGGAAGGAATGGCAATTGTCACATGAATTTAGCTGATCTTTGAAACTGGGTCTTCACACCAACCTTTCCCGACTTGCCAAGTGGATTTCCTAATCGTCTTTCTCTTCACTTGAGCAGTGGAGACACAGGAGAAACCACTAACTGTCCTTTTATTTTTTTTCCTATTTTATTATATTTATTTATTTATTTTGTTTATTGCGGTAACATTGGTTTATAACATTGTATAAATTTCAGGTGTATGTCATTGTACTTCTATTACTGCATGGATTACATCATGTTCTCATGTTCACCACCCAAATGCTAACTACAATCCATCACCACACACATGTGCCTAATTATCCCTTTCACCCTCCTCCCTCCCCCCTTCCCCTCTGGTAACCACCAATCCAATCTCTGTCTCTAGGTGTTTGTTTGTTGTTGTTATTATCTACTACATGATGAGTGAGATCATACAGTATTTGACCTTCTCCCTCTGACTTATTTCACTTTGCATAATACCCTCAACGTCCATCCATGTTGTCCTTTTTGATTAGGAAATTAACAAGAGAATTTCCCTTTAACTAATCAGAGAGACCATGTAGCAATCTCTATTGCCCTAGAAAACATATCAAAATACTTTTCGAATTTTTCCGTCTTGATGTTTTCACCTATTCAAACAGCCATGAGAATTTTGTTGATAGTAGTTAAAACAAGAGAGAGAAGGAAGCAAAAGTAAATGAAGAGGAATAGAGGGAAACGATAGACTAGGGAGTAAACTGTCATTCTCTGTAGATAAACTGCCTTTACAAGGAGCTACGCAGCTGGGCTTGCTTTAGTCCAAGGGTCTACACTACCGGCTTTCTAGTCTCAAACTTTAATTCACAAGTGTCCATTCCTAACAGCAATGGTTTTTGGAGAGGCCCTATGAAGCAGGCCAATACCAATAAAGAAAGTTGCCTGCTTCCCATTCAACAATTCACTCTTGAAATTATGCTTTACTTGGACTTATTGTGCTCATCAATCAAGAATGAAACGCTGAAATTTTGGAAAACAGACAGATTTATCCTTTACCAAGGATAAATTTTTTTATTTATTTGATAAATCTGTTTATCAAACAGACAGACTGATCCTTTACGAATGAGGGCAATTTGCACACCAATCGAATCAGCCACTTTATTAGGTAGAGGGATGGACTTCTCCACTGACTTGAGTTATTTTCCAGACTGATCCATGCACTGATATTTCTAATCTGGCAAATTCACGTTAAACATTTAGATCAAGAGGTTTTCTTTTCCTTCTTCCCATTCCCCATCCCAACATTTTTCCCAACGAGAAAAGAAACATGCTCGGTTAACAGAATTCCATTTTGCCTAAAAGCTAGTTCATTAAAAGAAGAGTGGATCTTATTTTTATATAATAATTCGTTAATTCCATGTCTGGTTTCATGTTTGCTGCCTCTTTTCCTGCACCTTTCTCAGTGATAGGTGTATGCTCTGGAGGGATGTCCTTGTCCTATAGTCATATACGTGTATAGAAAAACAAATCACATCCCTCAGTGACCCAGCAGCATCACATGCTTACCTTGGTAAGGGAGAAGAGGGCTATCTTAAATCCCAGTTCATCACTCATATCATCAAGAGTGAAAAATTGCAAAAATCCAAGAAATCCTAACTCTGCAATTTCCAATTACTGTGACTAGTGTGTGGAGTAGGAGATCTTGTTTTATCTTTCATGAAATGCCATTGTGACCTGAGTAACTTGAAATGCTATGGCAATGAACTGTTAACCACTTAGGAATATCCAAAGTGCTCTTTTCAAGGGAAAAACACTCCGAAACTACCTAGCATGCACTCAGTATTCTAAGAGGTGAAAGAAAGTTCACTCAACTAGAATATGAAATGGAAATACTAGGAGAGCAAGAAAAGGCTCTTTGACTTTTTGAATCCCTCCACCAAAGTAAATGGAGAAATAGTAACCAAATATCGAAGTTTAGAACTGGAACATGAATATAGGAGAATGATGCTGAAATACCCAGGTAGCTGCAGGAGGGTGGTCATTTTTAATTAAAGCTAGTAGGAAAAAAAGGACTGACGTTATTTCTACTCTGTCTTTTTTGCTTCTATTATGCTATTGTAAAGTGCTTGCAATCTCACAACCACATTATGATGATGGAGTCAGTACTACCAGCATTTTGTAAACAACCCTTCCCATCAAAATCCAGAAGTCCATTGGGAGCTGGAAGCTAGTTAAGTGGTAAAACAATCATTTAAATTTGTTTGCAGGTTCAACCCTTCAACTCTATCTACTAAATATTTTCCCTATGGGGTAAAATACTAATGAAGTGGACACAGGTGGCTCTAAGATATCGGCTACCCGGTTGTTTTGATTTTTGATTTTTAAATTCTCCTTGGTAGATCACATGAGTGCATATCTCAAGATTTCCTTAGTAGACGGATTCCTTGTTAAGGAACTACATTAATGAATTTGTTCTTTATGGATCCGTGACCTGTGTGACCCTGCTCTATAGTCATCAGAGGTGAAAAGATCCTGCTTCACACACACAAAATAATCCATTTGGCCAGGTGGGTGAATCAAGTGAGCTTGGTGAGGTTTTAAGTTATTGTTTCAAGTGATAGTGAAGTTTTTAGAGGAAGTAAGAGGTAGGACTCAGGAGCTGAAAGAGAAGAGTAATATTTTTCTCTCCAAAGAATCCCAGAAGATAAGCTTTTATAGAAGTTATGATTAATACAGGAGCAGTAGTGAGAAGACATTCAACAAGCATGAGCTGGCCGGTGAGCTGAGGCTCCTGCTCTTTTTGGTCCTTCTCATCTGGGCCCCTGCCCTTTTCAACACCCACAAGCAGAGTGGAAAGAACACTGACTTCAGAGATGACAGCTGGTTCTAATTCCGGCTTACTCTGGGCCTCAGTGTTCTTCATCTAGAAAATCTGGGTGGACTTGGGGAAGCTTTTGCTGACTCCCTCCACCAGGCTCAATCTTCTTGCTATGATGTCACTGAACTCTCATTTCCCTCACGATGGCTAACACATGGACGGGGACTGCATCCGGCTCCTTATGTATCCCTAATGCTGACCACTGCAGTCGGTATGAAGCAAGCTTTCAAAATAAAATTTGCTAAATTGAATTACTAGAGAGTTAAACTAGGTCCAGGATCCCACATTCACATCTGGCTAGGGAAATCGTATGGGAGTGTGAAGCAGGTGTAATGGAGAATAGGAAGAACTTGGCTCTGTAGTGACCTCGACTAAAAAACACAGGCCTGCCTGAGGATATTCAAATTCAAATTTTTAAATATCACTATGGTGGTCTAAATCACATCTAAGTATTCAGCCTACAAGCTGCTGCATCAAATTTCCTTTAGATTTAATTTATAAAAAGCTTGCTTTTCAGTTCCATTTTATCTACAATTACCAATCGCTTTTTTTTTTTTTTACTGTATGGCATAACAAAGGAAGGATGGATAAGGAAAATTCACCTAGCCAAAATCCTGTAGTCTTGGATCTCTCTTGCAAACTGATCCTGATCCAGTAGTAGCATGTGTTTTCCCAACGATGTGGAACCTTGCTGTGAAAATTCTGCAGTATCTCTTTGTGCTTGAACTTCATAAGTAGCCTTCCTAAATTTTTGCGGCTCCATCTCTTCCATTCCTTTTCCTCTCACAGAATCAAATTCATTTCTTTTGGAAAATGATCCCTTTCTATATATATGTTAACTTATGTGGAATTCATTAAGAATAATACATAAACTACAGATCACGGATATTTTAAAATAATATTTGGATGGATGTTGAAGGATAAATGCTAAATTTGGGGGACAGGAGAGTACATTCAAATTGATACATTTAGTAATAATAAAGTACAATAAAATATATAATGAATTGAGTAATTTCTTTTAGAAGGTTGGTAGAATTCTTTCTGGCTTCCTCTTATTTTAATAAAGTACAAGCTACTAGTTTCAATTAAAGTTGAGGATCAGGAGTCATTTTAAATATATGGAAAAAAATATGAGATTAGGATCACAATGAAATCTCCTGACGGAGGAAAAAGTGAAGGAAACTATATTTACAATCTATTAATTTTATGGACATTTCTTTCATTCAAAGGAGACACTCTCCTTAAATTACTACAGATCATCAGGATGCGTGGAATGGAGCCAGATTTTACAATGAGCTTACCTAAGCCTGAAGTTCTATTTTGACAAATTTCAGAGAGGTAGATGTGAGAATCTGCCTACCCAATCCTGATAACTCAAAGAAGTTTTAACACCCGGGAGCTTACATCCTGAGGGGTGAAGGTTTGTTCTAGTTCAATTTTCATCTGAATTATTGACTCAAGTCCCAAGTTGGAGAGAGATGTTTGATCTAATCTTTTCATTAGCTGGTTCATACAACTTAAAGCATTATAGGTGATGACTTGCTAAAGAATTTTATACACCATGTAACTTGTAATTCACAATTTCCCAATCCATTTTTAAATACTCCCACAGAGGACATTTGTTTTGGTTTCTTTCATAAGGCTGGAAACATTCCAGTCAAATGTTTCCAAGGCGCAGGGGTAGAGGGAGGGGAAGAAAGAATAACCTTTAGCAGAAGAGAAGCTCCGTTTTCCCGCTGGGGCTTACACAGATTGTCAAGGGTGATGACAGTACACATTGCTGAGGGAAATGGGGGGCTTTTCCAGCCACACACCCCTCCTCTTCACAAACTTCCAAAGCCCGGAACAGTGAATAATAAGTGTGGCAGCTGATCAGGTCAAATTTCAAGAATTACTGGCAGGTCACGATTGACTTAAAAGTTGTGATCCAAATCATCCCAGGTCATTGGGAGACTCACAGTTTCCTCTTGGTCCTGGGTTTTGAAACTGACTCCGACTTTGTTCCATAAGCTAATGAAGATGGGTTTGGACATATAGAACCACCCATTGCCTCAGTTCTGGTCAGAGAGAAATTACAATTTGCTTCTAGCTGAAAGCTAGAAGCCAAGAAGCCAAGGTTTCGTCTCTGTCCTCCTTAAGTAAGGTGCTAAAGTTTTAATTTATCTAAAAATATGACAATTCCTTCCCTCTGGAAGATATTGACTCAAAAAGAGAATTTCTCAGTCCACAGACTTCCCCATCTAGACCATAATCAGATCCACTCACGTGTATCAGAGATACTTACTCCTTCCACAGAACCTTCCTTACCCACTGCCTCCTATTGTTTTTCATTTAATTTGGCTAAGAAGCCAGCAAGCTGACCTAATGCAGACCATATGGGCAGGACTCCTGTGAACATGTAACAAAAGGGTAACAGAAAGAAGCAGCACATTCAACTCCATAGAGATGCAGGGAACATAGCCAATGACCTTTGCTTCTATGGATTCAGAGTTTAGTTTGGTTCTTGAATAGCAGTGGGCATGAGAGTGGTGCTGAAATGGATCTCTTGAAGAGAAGTGAGCTGGATGGGGAGGGTACATGGATTCACATTAATTACTGAGTCCTGTGAGTGGAAGTTTAGGCACATGTTTAGTGCTAACTAGCACTGCGTCTAGTAGTTGTGCTTAAAAAAACAGAATAAAAATGGAACAGCAGTAATTTAAAAATATGATATAGTCAAAATAACAAAGTGTATACTTGTAAGCATGTACCCACTGTATACAACAAAGGCAAAATAACTGATGCTAAGGGCAATGTGATTATAACAAATATAAATGGCAAATAACTAATTACAACAATAAAAGGATGTATAAGCTCCAGACAACTTCTTAATAGAACATTACTGATACTGAATAATATGCCCCTGTTTGAATAGGACCAAGGAATTTCTAACATTTGCTTCATCAACTAATTGGAAGTAGGAGGATCTCTAGTCATCCTTCCTTACTCTTATCCATCTTGCATCTTTCAGATGTCCGTTCAAATATTCCTTCTATCAGGGAGTGTTCATGATCCTACCTCACTATATCAGGTTCCCTGATACACGATCTCATAGCAATGTAGACACTTCCCTCACTGCCCTTATTTTCACTTATAATTATAGACTATTTCTATAGGTATTTGTTTAAGGCGTATCTTCCCTTCGGGATGCGGTCTCTGTGAGGGCAAGGAGCATGTTTAGTAGGGACTCAAAAAGTATCTGTTGAATTAGCAGATAATACCATGAGTCAATATTTAGTCAATATCAGTCAATATTTAGTGGGCATGCATACTATATTCCAGGCACAGTTATAAGCACTCTGCATGGATTATTGCATCTATTCCTCATCACAATCCTGGGCAGTAAGTGCTCTGAGTAACTCGCACTTCATAGATGAGGAAGCAGAGGCTCTGAAAAATTAAGTCACATGCTGAAAGTAACACAATGAGTAAATAAGGGACCTGAGATTTGAACCCAGACAGTGTTATTTCAGAATCATCACACTGAAGATTGACTACACTAGGACCTATTATATATCCCCTTGTAAGAGTGAAATTCCCTATTGTTTTGAGGGGAAGACATTTAGGAAATATGATTACATACCATGCAACTAAAGAAACAGTGATAAGGACAGAGGGCAGGAGCAGTGGGCAGGTCAAGATCATGGCCTGAGCACAGAGTGGGGGAGGATAAAGGTAGCCCTGGGCCTTCATGAGGGTAGAGTCAGAGGGAATGCACACCTATCAGGCCTGGGGAAAGGAAGAGGGAAAGTATACGGGAACCCCCTATGTCTACACAGCATTCTGCTCGGTAAGTGCCAAGGTAGACAACTTGAGAGATCTCATCTTTTCTCTCCGGACCTTTCCTGCTAACTTTGGTTTGACTGCATTTTAGAAAGCCACTTTGTGAAATGAGAGGTTAGATTTTAAAATAGGCTACCACAAATATCTAAAATCTACCTCTAGACTGTAGGAACTCTCAGGGTAAACCTGTAAGCATTCACCTTCTTTTGGGCTGAGGCAATAGTCGGCTCTGAAGTCAGGCTGCTCAGGTTAAAAGTAGACTGGGTTAAAGGCAAGGTGAAAAAGCTTTGTGATCTTGGGCAAGATATATAACCTTTCTGAGCCCCAGTTTCTCAACTGTAAAATAGGTATAACAGTATCTGCCTTATTGGGTTGTTGTGAGGATTAAATGAGATAATCCATATAAAGCACCTAAAATAGTACCCTACATGATAAACTCAAGGAACAGTAACTTTTATTATTATAGAAGTAAGCAGGTGAAGGAACTGAACTTGTGCTATATCATGATCAGGAGAGGTTTGGGATAATAAACCAGTCCCCAACTTAAACAGCTGTGGAAGTAGTGACAGAGGGTGACACAGCAGTTGCTCAAACACTCTTTGGGAAACAAATGCATCAATATAGCCATGCTTCTTTTTTTTTTTTTTTTTTTTGCTGAGGAAGATTCACCCTGAACTAACATTTGTTGCTAATCTTCCTCTTTTTGCTTGAGGAAGATTCGCTCTGAGCCAACATCTGTTCCCAGTCTTCCTCTATTTTGTATGTAGGTTGCCACCACAGCATGGCCACTGGCGAGTGGTGTAGGTCAGTGCCTGGGATCAGAACCTGAGCTGCTGAAACAGAGTGTGATGAACTTAACCACTATGCCACCAGGGCTGGCCCCCAGATGTGCTTCTCTTTGCTACGGCCATTTCGCAGGGAGCTTCCTATAGGTTTTGGGCTGTGTGAATCTTCTAGTTTCAGTCTCCCAGGAAAATATCTCAAGTTGAGACCTTATTATTCACAGGCCTAAGAAAAGAGACTGTGAATAATGTTTCTTCCTGATGCTTAATTTAGGGACCTCATTTGGTTCTTTATCTTTATAGTAGGCAGAGGCAAGAGGTAACTCAAAGTGTTCCATTTTGTTATTTGTCAACAGGATCAGTAAATGTTTGAGAAGGGAGAGTCTGCACCCATCAGCAAAACTAGGTTTTCAGATTTATTTCGAGCCTCACTTATTTATGAGAAATATGTCTGTCTTTCTCCAGATTAAATGCATCTATAAAGTCAGTTTCATTATGATGATAATGATTATATGAAATTACACTTTGTAGACCATCTTTGTATATCAGCATTTTAAATTCCAGTTAGATAAGAACATCTACATAGTCAATTAAGTCTTGAAGACATGAATTTTGGAATCAGCCTTGAATTCTAGCTTCTCTACTGATTAGCTCTGTGACCTTGAGCAAGTTCCTTAGCTTGGCTAAGCCTCAGTTTCCTCATCTTTAAAATGAAGTTGTATCACCTCATCTTTAAAATGAAGCTACATTATATGAAGGTTTGTTTTAAGATTGAGGTAAGTTATTTAAGGAGCCTACCGTCATGTTTGGCATATAATTAGGTATGTAATAAAAGGCAATCATTGCTATGATATTCACTGATTTATATAAGCAGGTAAGGCTAATTCTTGATATTTTCCAGTTAGCCCCTTGCAGTAGATGTTGTAATTGAATCTATCCCATCCATTGTAACAAGAGTAGAGACTGACCCCCTATTCCAGGTGTGGACCGGATCGCTTTATGCTAGTCTTGGTATTTCCCCTCCACTTGCCAGGGATTGGTTCAGGAATGGGAAAGCCAAAGTCAACTGAGCCAATGAAAAGAAAAGAAAGGTTTGTTGGAGGCTTTTGGATTAAAAAAAATCCCCATCTCTCCTCCGGGATATGAATGAGGAAGCATGGAGCCTTGTTTCTACTGGCAGCCATCTCTTCTCAGAACAAGATTTCATTGACAAGACTTTGGCTGGCTTGCTGGAGATCTCTCTCTCTCTCTCTCCCTCTCTCCTCACATGCCTCTATGCATGATTTGCACAGGCCAGATATATTATAGGTGGGTAGAAAATTAGAAGGACCACATTAACAAAATTAAAAATAGGAATTTTCAATCATTTCAGATAAAATTCAACAAAGGGCAATGGTAAGGTCATGTATAATTTATAATTATTATTATAAAAAATATTTTTCTTTTCCAAAATCAAAAATCTTATTAGAAAAGTTTAATGTTATCCTGCAGCAATTAAAAAAAAAAAGTCCTCCATTTATTTGTCACTGAGGTTTGTCAAATGGCTTTCATATCTTTTATCCCATTGCTTTCTACAACATCAGAATGAATTTGAAAGGCTAGGCATGGATTTCCTCATCTCAGGAATAACAAAACTAAGGTCCAGACACATTCTTTTCCCAAAGTTGCAGAACTTTTCAGAGGCTGACTTGGCCTGAGTGTCTGGCTTCTTGAATCCAAATTGGACTCTGTGGCTGGGTCTGCCAGTTATAGAACTGAGGAAAGATATTTTAAAAACAGCTTCACATGCAATCTGTGATTAAAATGTGCAACTCAGAGAGAGAATTCTAGTTTTATCTTCCAGCTCTAGATAGTCCCAGCTCTATCACTAACTAGCTTATATGACCCTGAGCAAATCACTGATGTTTCTGGGTTTTAGTTTCTGCATATAAAAAGGAGACATCACAAGAAAAAAAAATTTATAACTATGTATGGTGACAGATGGTAACTGGACTTATTGTGGTGATCATTTTGCAATATATACAAGCATCAAATCATTATGTTGTACACCTGAAACTAATGTAATGTTGTGTATCAATTATACTTCAAAAAAAAAAACCCCAAAAGAAACACTAAGGAACTAAAAAGTCTTGTAAAAATGCAACTATAAGTAAAAGGAACTGTTAATTAAAAACAAAACAAAAAAAAGAATTTTTTGAGGTGACGTTTCCTATTCTTAAGCCTCTGATAGGCACTGCTAATTGACCAGCTGGTCCCAGAGTCAACTACAGAACCCTCAGTATAGCTGTCAAGGCAGCAACGACTAGTCTTTCAGGGTTGGTACTCAAGGTGTAACTCATTTGCATTCCCTGGGTGAGGACCTTGCTATTAAGTGTGGTCCATAGATCAGCAGCTTTGGCATCACTGGGAGGTTTGTTAGAAATGCAGAATCTCAAGCGTCACCCCAGACCTACAGAATAAGAATCTGCACTTTAACAAGATACCTAGGTAGCTTTTATGCACATTCAAGATTGAGAGGCACTGGATTAGATGATCCCTTAGATCCTTTAAAGTTCTAAAAGTCAACGACCGTGGGATTTCTGCTCCCTCCAAATTAGAATTTTCCAAGAACATGGGGTAGCTCTCCAAGTGTGCTAAACAAGGTCTTCACCCTCTATACAGTGAAGAGGTGGAGGAGTTCATTGGTAAAGTTTTTTGTGCTCTCCTTTCAGAATGATGAATTAACCGCAACCAAGGTACCTGCTAAACCCTCAGGGGAGGCTGAGCCGGAGAGGGAACGATGAAATCCACCTCGGCCCGGGATCCCTTGCACAGCTGCAGTCTGATGGCTTCTGTGTAGTTAGCCAATTACACGGTGAACTACTCCAGTGAGAATCTGCCAAATGCACCATCCACTCTCACAACCTAACTCTCGTTAGGAGAACTGCTGTTAATTTGACACAGCCTCATCAAACATCTCTCCGCTCTGTTTTGATACCAAATGACCCTTGACTCTGAGATTTGCAGACGATGGCGGACAGTGAAAGTGACTCAACTTTACAAAACATAGGCTGCAGGCTGAGTTAGGAAATGAAGAAAATTATGAATTTAGGAGACAAGAAAGAAATCAAACCCAGCTGCAAAAACGATGCTTTGCTAAAGAATAAAATATCTGCTAGACTCTGTGTCAAATATTGAAAACTCTCAAATAAAAAAAGACCTGGGTTCAAATCCCAGCTTTGCCACTTACTAGCTGTGTGACCGAATATATTACTTCTCCCTGGGCCTCAGCTTTTGTCATCAGTAAAATTTCAGATGGTTATAAGAGTACCTAGTAAATCAGCAAGCTTCAAACTTTGATGAGCATCTGAATCTTTGGGGAATTTGCTAAAATTTAAATTCTTAGGCCATCAGAAATTCTGCTTCAGTAAATCGAGGGATGGGCTGGGGATCTGCATTTCTTAAAGTATTGGTGATTCTGACGTTGTGGTCTCAGGATGACCCCCTATAAATGCTGCTATGGGGCAGTGGATGGTAAGAGACAATCCAAGTAGAGCATTTGTAAACTCTTGGTAAATGTTAGCTTTTAAAAGATATTAGTGGTAGTTCAGATAGAGGGAGTGACTTGCTCAATGTTGCACAGTGGGTAGGAGCTGGAATGAAATCTTTTCCACCGCACCAGAATGGTTTCTTGTTTATTGCCATTTCTCAGAGTGCTTTGTTGGAACAATGCAAGGAACTGAGGAAGGATCTAGGTCAAATTATCATGTATTGCCAAGTCAAAGAATGAAAGGCAGTGCTGCACAACTGGCAGGTTATGCCTGATAACTGGCGTCTTTGCTATTTAATTGCTGTGTGTCCTTGACCTAGTCATTTCCCCTCTCTGGGTATCAGTGAGGATCCTTGAATGTTCTTTCACGGATTAAAATACTGTTGTTCTATCATAACCATATACATCCTATCTGAGTGAAACAGCTCTTCGCTCCCTTTTTTGAGATGGAATGTACCTTTTACTCTGTGAAGCTGTTCTTGAACATGTGTCTGAAGGTAACATCTCCCTCCTCTGAAATTCATAGCATGCATCAGCTGTACCATGTACTATTCATTCTGATTATCTCGTACTACTTAAAAGAATATGACAGGGGCAGTGGACTATTCCAACAGGCTGAGAGAGACAGTGCTTCTGAATTTATAAACAAATTTTAAGAAATAGGAGAAGAATAGTCAGAGTTCTGCCCTTGTGATCCCTCGCATGATAGACATCAACCTCGTGATTACCACTTATCCATTGCTTACTACCTGCCAAGTACTTTCCATGTAGTTTGTCCTGCAATCCTTAAAAGCACCGTTTCAGGGTGGAACTGTAAGCCCCATTTCACAATGAGGAAACTGAGACTCAGAGAGCTTTTCCATGCTCACATAGCTAAAAAGTGACAGTCATGGGGCTTGCACTCAGGGCTGTCTCAAATCCAAAGTCGAGTAGGAATGATTAAGCTAGGTCTGCCTATGCTCTGAACCATTGTGCTATTCTCCAGGAGAAAGAATTTGATACACTTGCTGAATGATCAACATATTTGTGATATTCCTTCCAAATCTGTGTCTCTTGTGAGAAAAGTTTAATATTATCCTGCAGCTGGCTGCGATGAGGAGGGCAAAGTGTGGCTGTAAGACTCTCATAGGAATGCAGCCCATGTCTTTGGCTGCAGGGGACCAACATTCTCAACTGCTGAACTAAACAACTCCTGATCCTGGGGGAGGAAATGTGAGATGCTCCACAAAGCAGTATTCAGGGGCGAGGCCTCGTCATGGTAGTGCACACTCAGGTGGCACCTGGGGTTAGCAGCTTGCCCTCTGCAACTCAGAGATGCTCACCCCCCCTGAGGGAGGCAGGGCAGGTGTCCTGTGACTCAGTGGAAGAAGCCGGCTCTGGTGTCCTTGAAGCTGGTCCAGCTTCCAGAAATTTTCTGCAGCAGACGCTAGCAGTAGAGTTGAAAGGCAAAGAGACAGCTTGTTTATTGCTGAGGGAGATTTCAAAATTATGTCAGGGTCCATTTTTGTTATGTTTCCCTAGGTGCCCTTTGCCAAAATTAAACAAGCATCAAGCAACCCTGCAAACCTCTTCTCAGTAGAGGCCATAAAAAATTCCTAATTTCTTTAGGAACACAAGGCTTGCTGGAGGTACTGTGCTTGTTTTTTTTACAAAATAATTCAGTATTAACAGAAAGATGGTTAATACAAATTTAATGTCAGTCCTTAATTCCCAAAGCTGCCCATGGAACACACAGTTTTCTTTCTTTCTTTATGTTTTTCAACAGTTCATAATCCTTCCAGAGTTTTCTCAGTAATAATTGTATTTATGATACTAGGACTGTTACTACATTTCCTAAAATCTGAGATTCTATCAACTGCAAAATACACCATCAATTTACTGACAGGTATTTATGAGGGTGAAAATGAAAGAAATTAAACGTTTATAGCATAGGTAAGTATCATACTAAACTTCAGGAGCTTTAAACGGGGAATCTTTGTCTTAAAATTGAAAACTAGTACATGTTTTTCCTGAAAGACTATGTTGATAATCCACTACAAAGTGGGTTTGACTTCCAGCACTGATTTAACAACATGGTAGCCTATGTTAGTGGTGCTGTATTCCAAATTCTGGAATGGAATTGAGCACCCAAAGAGACAAAGTATTACTATGTGCTTTGAAAAACCACCAAGTGTTACATATATACTTTTTCTGCTGTTTTAAGTTTTATTTAGTGGTGACCTGGATATTCTGACAGAATAAATATGTTTTTAAGATTTAACTCCTTGGTTGTGATTTTCTTTCTAGGAAAAAAACCTAATTGGAAAGAAATGAGTCCTAGAAAGTTTTTGCCTCTTTGCAGGACAGGAGATGACCAGATTCAGTGAATGAGAAGGGACTCAGAAAACTGGCCATGCAGTGGAAAAGCACATGGCAGGAAGATCAAGGGGCTCTGGTCCCAGGAATGTGTTTCACTGATGACTTCCTAGGTGTCTGTTCCATTTTCTCATCTGTAAAATGGGGATTATATCTACCCGTCATATATCTGGTGATTTTTGAGATAATAAATGACATATCACAGGAAACACATTGAAAAAGTATAAATACTACACCAGGGCACAAATTATTATAATCTAAAGGACCTGCATGCTTAGTTATTCACTACTTACTTTACAGCTTACTAACCATTTAATTTCTCTTCTGATTTATCCAATATAAGAAGTATATCTTTTCAGATGAATCATTTTTAGAACAGGAGTTGAGTCCAAAGTACTTTTAGTCATTCTTCACCCAGAAAATTATTTTATAATATTTCTCTCTACAGACTCTTTTCACATTTTTCCAAAAGGAAATTTGTTAAAGAAAATGGTTTTTAACCACAGAGTATGGTATATATTCTGTGTCAGTGTTTGTAAATTTTAAATTAATGAGCAATTGCTTGTAGCAGAAATAAATGATAGTAGGTTGAATTGAAAGGAGGCTATGGGACTAATGAATCTCAGGCAGAAAGGCTCAGAACTGTATGATTCTAGAACTAGAACTATAGATTCTAGAACTACAAGATTTTTAAGGTGGATGCGATCTTGGAGATCACATCCTTATTTTACAAGACAGGTTGATTTCTCTGATGTTACAACTACGGCTTAAGTGTCCGAGTTGAAACTTAAATCCTGAGTTTCCCGAGTTTCACTCTACTGCACTGAGTTACAAAATTAATTTTATTTTTGTAGAGAACTGTATCTGCAGGGAGCCATGAACAGTGTTGCCATAGGTATGTCCAAGCTTGGAAAAAATACTAGAGATCTCTTGGTCTAACTGTGTCATTGGAATCTTGAATCTCTGGTGACAACATCAACAAGAAACTGGATGGCATGAGCATGGGCTTGACTGCTCCCAGGGTGGAGCAGGCACTGTTCAGTCCACACCA
The DNA here is from genome assembly GCF_057802395.1 of Ceratotherium simum simum. NCBI lineage: Eukaryota > Metazoa > Chordata > Mammalia > Perissodactyla > Rhinocerotidae > Ceratotherium > Ceratotherium simum. The sequence goes on along the minus strand of NC_141903.1, from coordinate 17,688,383 downwards.
ATCTCTCTTTTTCTCTTTCTCTTCTTCCCTCCTTTCTTCCTATCCTCCCTTCCTTCCTTTTTTCTTTCTGACAGCAGTAATTATTGGAATATAATATAAGTAATAATTATTAGAAATGAGCATGTACTATTTGTATATGTACAAATACACGTACATTATCTTGGGTTATTCTGGTTAAGTGATATATGAAGCATAGGAAAAAGTAGGAGTTGTCTTTGTGTGTGGTTTGTATGTGCATGGGTGTGGTAGGTATGGTGAGAGTGTGTATGTGCAAGAAAGAGAATGTAATAAAAGGATCCTAGGATCCTACTGGAAAAGCAGGTGGGAATATGTATACATACACACACATATTTTCTTAGATTTTGAAAGTAATACACACTCATTGTAAGAGTTCAAACACTACAGACAGATATAAAGTGAAAAACAGAAGTGTTCCTACCATCCTATCCCACTCTCCAAATGTAACCACTGGGAAAACAGATTTAAAAACATAATAATGCAGTAATGCCTGTGCTATTGGTTTAGCCCTGGAAAAATACACAGTTGACTATTTTCTTGCACTAACAATAATACATTATCCAAGATGGATTAAATGTAAAACAGGAAAAAATAAATTAAGTATAAAAAGAACTTTCAGAAAAATTTAGAAGAGTATATGCCTAACAAAGTTTCAAGAGAAATTTTAATCTATTCCTGAAAACCCAGAAACTACAAAAGTAGAAATGATTAGACAATATAAAAATTAAAAACTTGTTATGGCATGAATGAGAGCTTGGGAAAAATATCTGCAATGCACGTAACTAATAAGTGGTTAATATATTTATGATACTTAGAACTCTTAAAACTGAAAACAAAGAAAAACGGAAAAGAATAACCATAGGCAATTCAAAGGGAAGCCAATTAAAACAGCACATAAATATATGAAAAGTTACTCAATCATTTAAGAAATGTGAAAAGTACAAGTTAAAGTAAGATTACATCCATTATCAATTGCAAAGAGCAATCAATAATCAACATTTATGAAGGGAAAGTGAGAAAGAGGATCTATGCATATACAAGCATAAAGAGATGTAATAGATGTATGAAAAAAATGATTACAAAATATTCTTTATATTTTTTTCTCAGGAAAAAAAGCGGGATTCAGATAGTTTTTACTTTCTTCTACTTTTAACTATTACATAAATGAAAGTAACTCTGTGCTTTAAAAAATGTAATTAGAAAGAAGACAAAAAAAATTATGTTCACTGTGGAAAGAAAAGGTTTACCTGATAAGAATGGCAAGAGAGAAAAAAATACAGAAATTAAACATTTTTTACAAGGTCAAACATTATTCTCTTCTCGATTCTGTATTTTCTGACTTGTTTTACCTAATCCATGTTTATTAAAATATTTATAAAGATTTTCCGCCTTTTATGTATTTTTTCCTCTTTTTTTAAAAAAAATTTAAATCTTTGATTTATCTAGAATTTAATCCGGAGGAAGAGGTAGGTTAGATACATGGTACTACATTTATATATTCCTAATGGTCATCCAGTTGCTCACTGCTGTTTATTAAATAATTCACATGTTCCCAATGATATGAAATAATACTTTCATTAAGAACTTAATTTTATTATGTTTCTAAGTCAATTTCTATTATCTTTATTTAGAGAGCAGTAATTCAGTGTCATACTGCATTAACCACTCTGGTTTTATAATTCATTTAAACTTCTGGTAGAGCTATTCTTTTCTTATTATTTTTCATTTTCCTGATTCTACATATATATTTTTTCTTTCAAATAAACTTTAGAATTACTGTGTCAAATTTCTTAAAAAAACCACTAAGGAAACAAACCCAAAATGAAGCCCATTAGTCGTCCTACGTGATTACACTAAATTCATAGAATAATTTAGAAAGAACTGATTCCTTTAAAATGTTGTCTTTAAAGAAAAATAAGGGTTTTTTTAAAAAAGCAGTTTTCTTTCATTAAAAACTTATTATTGATAAAAGGGCTCCTTCCTTCCCTTTCTTTACAGTGTATTTTTTATTATTGTTTATATACTCTTTGCATAGAAAAGCTGTGGAAACTTTCCTAACTTGTCATACGGTTTCTAAAAGTTTCTCTCAGTTAATTCTCTCGGATTTTGCTTGAATAAAGTATTATTTTTTTTGCTAAGAGTAAAATTATTTTTCTTCTTTTCTAACATTCCTTATTTTATCTGATGTAATTTCACTGGCTGATTATTTTGAAAAAGTTAAATAATAGTGGTGATGATGAGCATCTATTTCTTGTTCCTGCCTTTATTGTTCCATCCTAAGACAAGAGGTAAGAGAGAGAACTTTTGGTTAGAGAGAAAAAGAAATAGAGACACCCATAGCAAGGAAATACCCATCATCACTTCCCAATCTCCTAAAGGATGTTAAATTTGTAACCAAGAATGAATACTGAATTCAGTAGATATCTTTGAATACCTTTTGGCATCTATTGGAAGGATGAAAAACTTTTCACTTTTTCCACTTATTAAGATGGTAAATAATATTATATGTTTATTTTGAAATGACACCATGTGGTTATGTTGTAGTTTGCTGTTAGTGTTCTCTGGATTCAACTTGACAAACTTATTTAAGGAGTTTTTCCGCCCATTGGTATTCATTAGTGAAGTGGATCCATGTTTCCTTCATGTACTTTTGTTGTTTTTTAGACATGGTTGTGGCACCTTATTTATATTATGCTACTTCCTAAATCATTTGGAAGCTTTTTCTTCTTTCTGTTATGATCTGCAAGAGTTTAAATACCACTGGAAGTAGCTGCTTTTTAACGTTTGACAGGATTTATTGTTGAAACCTTCTAGGCCAGATGCCCTTTCGGAGTGGAAATTACATTTTTCTGTCAATTTTCTTAGTTTTATCTCTGGTAATTGGTCTGTTTTTGTTTTCTCTTTCTACTAAGGTCAGTTTTGCTAATTTATGTTTTCTAAGGATGTCATGTATTTGATCCACATTTTCTAAGATCTTTGCATAATTTTCTTTTAATTTCACCTTTCTATATAATTATTACACTTTAAAAAAATTTCTCCTTTGCTGTATCCATATTGGCTCCCTCTTTGCTTCTTTACTAAGCTTTTCCTTGATCAATTATTTCCCTGTTTTACTTAACTTTTTTGTTAAAGGACTGACTTATTTGTACATTATCTTGTTTTGATTTTCTAATTTGTTAACTTATAATTGATCTTGATTAATTAATTTCTTCTGCTTCTTTGAGGTATTTTGTTGCTTTCTCTTTTTTTCTTTTTTTTTTTGGTGAGGAAGATCAACCCTGAGCTAACATCCATTGCCAATCTTCCTCTTTTCACTGCAGAAGATTGGCCCTGAGCTAACATCTGTGCCCATCTTCCTCTATTGTGTATATGGGACACCGCCACAGCATGGTTTGATGAGCGGTGCATAGGTCTGCGCCCAGGACCTGAACCTGCGAACCCGGGCCGCCGAAGCCGAGCATGAGAACTTAACCACTATGCCACCGGGCGGGCCCTGTTGCTCTTTTTTTAACTTGAATTGTACATTTAATTTACTTTTTAAATGACTTGCTGGAAACGTGTTTGAAGCTATAACTTTCCCACTATTAACCATTTTAACCACATCATTTAGGATTAATTATGCAGTATTTTAAATTGCTATTATTTTCTAAATGTTCTTTAAATTAATTTCTATTGTATCTTTGACATGAGTTGTATAAAAATTCATTTACACAACTAATAAACTTTATTAAATATATTTCTTAGGTAATATTTCTGTCATTTTCTCTTTTTATTTCCTATCACTTTAATTTACTTGGATGCTATTTCAATTTGAATGTTATGAATGTTATGAATTATATATGAATTTTTAATCAATGACTATATCTTTATTTTAGATGCAATTATTAAAAATATCTCTCAGTCAATATATTTTACCTTCAATTCATCCTTATACAGTAATAATATTCAATCCTCAATTTTCTTCAGATTTATATTTGCCTCATTTGCTTTTGCCTGTGACTTTACTTAGAATATTTTCCAATATCTTTACTTTAGAAGTATCCTTAACAAATAGCACTTTCTTGGGTTTAGTTGCTTGATTTAATCTGCGAGTCTTATCCTTTTGATAGGTTAATTAATATATGCTCTAGTTATAACAGTTAAGATAAGCTTCATCTTAATTTTATCATCTTAATTTCTGCTCTGAATGTGCTTTTAAGTTGTCCTTATCCTGATTTCTGATTCTAGCTTTAGCTACATTATTTACATCTTTCTTTACTTTGTTTCCTTCTTCTTATCAAAAGTTTTTATAAGATTAATTGTCAGTTTTTGATTCTTCTACCATAACGATCCTAGATTTTCATGGTTTATGTACACCTCAAAGATCTGAGAGAGAAAAATGTAGGCTCCTCAGTGTTCCCACTAAAGATTTTGACTTATAACGTCTCAGGTAGAATTTACTTTTTAAGCAAGCATCCCAGATGACCCTAATGCAGGCAGTCTATGGTAGACCCTTTGAGAAACACTGTCATAGTAGTTATCTATGCTAATTTTAAACATATCCTTAATCTTCAACTTCTTGATTCATAAACTCTAAAAATTAGAGTAAATATTGAGTCCTTGCTATGAATTAGAAAACAAACACTGTCCCTCCACAACAATATGCATCCTGATTTATTCTTTTTATATACCTTTAGTATCCAGCTTTTAAAAATATTTCAATTATCTTTTTTTGTGTGTGTGTGTGAAGAAGATCAGCCCTGAGCTAACATCCATGCCAATCCTCCTCTTTTTGCTGAGGAAGACTGGCCATGGGCTAACATCTGTGCCCATTTTCCTCTATTTTATATGCGATGCCACCACAGCATGGCCTGACAAGCGGTGCATCAGTATGCGCCAGGGATCTGAACCTGTGCCGCCAGCAGTGGAGCACGTGCATTTAACCGCTACACCACCGGGCCAGCCCCCAAAAATATTTCAATTATCTTTTATTCTGTAACTTTAATTTCTGAAGTCATATAGTTTTAGTTCCACATGCTGTCTTAAGTTCTAAATGCTAGCATACTGGCTTTTCCTATTCAAAAGTTCCTCACTTTGATGACCTTTTGTTGGGGGCTAAATTTTTTTATAAAGCTATTATTTAAAAAAAAAAAATAAGGACTCATGCATGCTGTGTTCCCTAAGACCTTGCATATTGAGAATAGATTGTCTTTCTTCTGTTTTTATATATCAATAATAATATTCTTGGGTTATATGTTCTTCCGCTCAGAACCCTGTACCATTTTTCCATTGTCTTATAAAGTTTTATATTACTATGGAGTAGTTTGAGACCTATCTTTTTCTTTTCTTTTTTTCTTCCTTGAAAATCCTTCACTTTTTCTGACTGGAAGTTTAATAATAAGGATATATTAAGGATACAATAAGATGGTAATGAGATTGTATAATTTTTAGCTTGGAACCTAGTATATCTCTTGGCCTACTGATTCATTTCATCACAGGTATGTATAAACATATACAGCATAGTAGTTAAGGGTGTGACCTCTAGTCCTATATTCTGTTCAACCATTTCTTAGTTGTCCAACTTTAAGCAAGTTAATTATGCTCTCTGTGTCTCAGTTCATCATCTGTAAAATTGTAATTACTACAACATAGGGTAATAATAAGGATTTACATGATGCCATAATATATGTAAAGTGTACGCACATAGAAGGCATTCAAGAGTATTTATTATCATTATTATAATTAGTTATTGACATCAGTCAAGTATTTTTTTCTTTTTCATTTTTTTCATTCTGTACCTCACTAATATCATGGTTCTGCATGTTTACTCTACTGTATCTGTCCTGTGTACTTATTATGTTTTCTCTAAGTGGTTTTTATCTCGACATCTCCTTTCCTCTGCATTTGGCATGACTTTCTACAGCCTGAACTATGTGTTACTGCCTTGATTATTGCCACACTTATTCTCCTTCTTACTGTTTTAGGTTCAGTTATCAGTTTCTATAAAGATTGCTTCACCTTCATTTTTGCCTTTTTAATCATCTCTTGGCCTCTTGTTTATCATCTCTTCTTTGATCTTTTGTTTCATATCCTCTTTAAATTTCGGTGAGAAAAAGACTTTTGTTATGAAAAATTTTAATTTATCCTAACGTATTCATTTTTTTCCCCCCAATAAAAGAGTCATTATCTGTCTTCTGCATCCCGAGTTCCTCTCTCCACCAAATGAGAGAGAAAGAGACAGAGCCATATGGTAGTTTTCCTGCACAGTTGCTGTGCTGTTTCTTTGTTAAGATGCTTCATCTTGATGTAAACGTTTCTACAGGGTTTTCCCATTTGCTCATACGCAGCTTGGGTAGATTTCTCTGGACCCCGCTTACACTAATATTGGCCCTGCTTATGCATCTCTGCCTCTCTGCAGAGCTTCAGTTTGAGTTGGGTGTTGATTGCTTTTGTTTTATTTTTCTATTGCTGTTTTACTCTCTATGGCTTTGGATGGAGGGGAGGAAAATTGCCCATGGGTTTTTGGGATTCTTCTATCTCTACTTCTCTAACACTTTTCACAGTTGGACACAGTTAGACATCAGTTTTCTATTTCTTTGTCATTTCAAGGACTGGGTGATATTTGTGTGTGTGTGTGTGTGTGTGTGTGTGTGTTTGTGTGTGTATGTGTGTACTGCCATGCCTTCATACAGTGTAGTAGGTATGTAAACCATAGCAGAACTTTTGCAGGGAACAACTTGGCAATATCTATCATCATTTTAAAGGCACATACTTTCTGACCCAGAAATACCGTTTTAATATATATATCAAGAATCAATGGTGTGCAAACATGTCAGCAATGCAGTGCTTATTTTAGAATTGTTTATAATGGAAAACCACTTAGAAACAATGCAAATATCTAATAATAAGTGCTCGTTACATAAATTATGGTACCTACATTCAATAAAATATCTTGTAGCTATTAGAAATGATACATACTTAAAGATACAAAAACCTAAGTGGAGAATAGTAGTATCAACAAGAGTAGAGTATAATTATTTATATAAAAGTATATCACTAAGTGTGAACAAAAGGCAATGTCAACAGTGACTATATCTGGGTGTGGGGGTGCAGGTGGTTTTCATTCGCCTTTTTTTTTAAAAGAATGATCATGTATCAGTTTTATAATCAGAAAAATAGTAACAGAGCTAAAGAAAGAAAAACTGAGAAAGATACACACTCCCTGCTACCATCTCCAGAATAATAGCAACTATTTATTGAGTGCTCTTTGTCTGGTACTGTATAAGGCCCTTAATAATTGTCTCATTTAATCCTCTCAGCAGTAATAGGAGGCAGAAATTAGTGTTTCAGCTTTCAGCTGAGGAACTTGAAGGATGAAAAGGTTAAACATATCCAGCGTCACACAGCTCATAAAAGACCATGCCTGAATGTGAACCCAGTTCAGTCTCATTCTAAAAGCCACCATCTTCCCAGAGCACCCCACTGCCCCTGAGAATTGTCACATCCATCTTGGTACTTTTACAGGTTACAGGTTTAACAGCTCATTTTTCGAACTTTTGAATACCAGTCCTTATTTCATACTCTACATATGAACTTAAGAGAGAAGTCAAAGGACAGAATAAAGACATACTCAACAAAGAAAAGTATAAAAGCAGAAGACATTAAGACTCATATTTCAATGTAAATCATTGAACATTCTCTTTAACATAAAGTGTTATGAAATAGAGAGTTTTGACAAATAAGGGTCTAAATTATGGCATCAAAGAATATCATTATCTCTATCAAGCCATCAACTAAAAAATTTAATGCACCAAAGAAGCAAATTTCTTTAAAATATCCTCATAATCTGAGGATTCTCCTGAATTTTCATGTAACTTTACCCATTCATTAGACCAATCAGTATATTTTGATTTTAGTTTTGAAAAATACAACATTCTTCAACTGCTTTCATCATAAACCCAGACTCCAATTGTCAAACGTGTTTGCTTCTAAATGATTAGCATTCTACCCAGAATACTGCCCAATCAAATCATTCTATTCAATTTGAACAAGAGCAGCTAGAGTTGAAAACTCGAACAACAGCAACACCACCAACGAGATAGTCTGAGAGAACAGACATAGTAGAGGCTGGATGTTTAGGGGATAAGGACTAAAATAGTGATTAATAAAGTTTCAAACATCTCTTCTCCTGAAATCTACCTAATACCATTTAACAGACTCTTACAATATATGACAGGACAAGTAATGAAGTTAAAAAGTAACTTAAAATACCAAAACAAAGTAGCAATTTAATATGTTAACCATACTTCTCCCTTACCCCAAAGGCAATAAAAATGAGGTACCAAGGAATTTGGGGTCAGAGCAATAAAATTAAGGAAGAGCATAATACTTAGAAGATATAATAATGACAGCTCATCTGGCATCAAGTCCTCACAGGAAAGATTCACAAGCACTCAATATCACCAAGAAATAGAAAACAAACAAACAAAGAAACAAAAAACAACTTGAGCTGGACAAGTAATGATGATAAGGTGGAATGACGACAATTCTCATCTCCTCCTCCTTGTCTTCCAATTTGGAGGGGAATGTGAATGACAATTTGCCAATTAAGAATTGAAAACACATGAGGATTCAGAAACTAAACCTTAAGTATCAGCCAAAAATAGGCTTTCTTTGGAGTTCATTTAAATCAAGAGTTTTGATAAGGAACAATCTCAATTATTGCCTCTTAACTATCATTATAATAGTGCTGGGCCTACCGAGGTAATACTTATTTGTAAAATAAACAACAATAAAGCAACAAGGACTTGATGCAAACATGACATTCTTAGACACAAAATTAATAATCTAGAACAGAAAATATAGGTTCCTGAATTCTGAGCCAACCAGTAGAAGAAATGTATAATTCTCCACCTATTTCACTAACCAAAAGAAACACAACAACAAAACTAAGAAATGTCGTACTATATAATGACACTCTATATTCTCAATACAAATGAAAAGGAATCTCAAAATATGGTCCACTCGGTTTCTTTTACCTAGCACAAAAATAATGAGTGAATGGAACACTGAAGCTTAGTTTCATCACAGCTATATTAAAAAAACACACCCGGGAGAACCTCATTAGAGTCTCACAAAAACATGCAACTTATCCCCACGTCTCTGAGGATACAAGTCCATAGGTTATCTGCAAAGACCCCATACATTATTTTAAAGGGAACAGCTAAACAAATTGGTTCCAACAGAAATACAAATAAATGGATTAAAAACTGGCTATCTAACCGTATACAGAGAGAAATCGTAATTGGTAGTCCGTCTAGTTGGGGAGAGGTTTCCAGTTGGGTCCCACAAGGATCGATATTGGGTCCCATTTTGTTTAATATCTTTATAAAAAATCTGGAAGACAAAGTAGAGAATGTGCTAATTAAGTCAACTGATGCCACTAGAGGAGGATTGGTGGTTAAAGTAAATTGGATATAGATAAACGCTACTGGTCTTTAAAAAAGGCTGATGTTAACAGAGAATAGGACTTCTAATTAGTTGTATCTTTTGAAAAAATCTAATTCCAAGCACTAGAAATAAATAGATTTAAAAGATCTTAGTGGTTTTGCGTAACAAAAACGTAGGCACAATGGATCAAGACAACACAGAGACTCACAACACCCTTTTGAAAGCAGAATAAAGAATGTCCCCAAATGGAGATCTTTTTGGTGCAGCTTTATTTGGAAAACTGGTGGTTGTGGGTCTCTCAATACAAGAAGGATACTGGAAGAGTTTCAGATATGCAAGAAGCAAGGTGGTGAAAATGTAGGAGTAACTAAATTCACAAACGTTATCACTTAGTTATTGGCAGAAAAATAAACAAGGAAGCAACATAAAGCTTAAAAGAAAAAAAGAAGAGCTGAAAAACTAAAGGCACGAGCAAGAAAAGTGGGGGAAATTAATCAAAAGCAAATTCTATAAGGAAACACCACACACAAATAGAAGAATGCAAGGGATAACAGGAAGGGCTCTCCTAACACTAAGATAGAGATTATATTGTTTGGAACTACTCCAAAAGACACTTGGGAAAAAAAAATATTCAGTACACCTCTTGTCGGCTTGAGGTTTATTTTAAAAATGTTAGTATTTTACAAGTTAATTTGTCGCATGAAGACAACGTGAAAATGATACTGCTTGTCAGCCATGGACTCTCATGTGTAGACAGGTGGGTTTTTTTCAAGTACAGTCAACTGAAGTGAATATATGACTAATGTGGAATCAGCTTTTTAATTTTATATTATTTTTTCACTTTCCAGCACAGCAGAATGTACACTGGATAAGGACTAGAAAACCTAGATCATCTCAGAAATTTTGTTAACTTTGCTCTGCAACCTTGGATATTTCACTTTACTAAGAGCCTTAGTTTTTACATCAGTTAAAATGACAGGATAAGAACTGATTTAAAAGCTGCAGATACTCTTGTTAAAATAAAAACTTACAGGAAACTAACACAGAGAAGAGATTGGAAAGTTGTGGAAGTATGCCATTGAAGTGTTAACAGTGGGCTCCCACCTGGCTAGGCTTCCCATTTTCCTCCCTCCCTGACCTCAGGACAGAGCACAAAAAATAAAGTGGAAAAAGTGCTTTAGATGATCTGACATGCTGGTTCCGTCTCTAAGAAATCATCAACAGAAGCTGAAAAAGTCAATCCCTCTCCTAGTGACTGATTTTTCCAGAGCAGCCAACAATACTTAGTTGATTATATGTGCCCCATCTTTGAAAAAAAAAAATTTTTAGAATTACAGCTGAAAAGAAAGGACATTCTTGATAAGAAATAGAGTGGCATTATTCATGATGCTGACACAAAAGAAAGCACTGTGCAATCAGAGCCCAGTGTGGTTCTCCTCTAACCTTTCACTCTACGTTAAAAAGAAACCGTGGGCGTTGGGACTGTGAGATGATTACCTTTTCGTTTTAATCTAATCAAGATGACTCAAAGTGTTCTGGCCTAAGAAATAATTGATAAAGTTCGTAATTGGTTTGCTATAGATTTTATAGCTAATACCTGTTGAAAAATTATTTCCTTGCTTTGACTTTAAAACTTCTGACATGAAACATTCCACTGTAGATAACACTCTCTTTTAGGGATGGGATTGCATCTTGCATGCTAGAGCGTGTAAAACACACAAGCATGCATAGCCAATAGGTCTGGAGACTGTAAATTTTATTTTAAAAAGTAATAATGCCCATTAATATTTTATTAATATTCACCACTTACTGAGTGCTTAACATGTACGGGGGACTATGTTAGCCTCTCTACACATTATCACAAAAAATCTTCACAATAACCTCTGAGGGAGGAATTAACCCCATTTTACAGATGAGGAAACTGAAGGGTCAGAGAAGCTGATTTTTTTTTTTTTTTTGCTATTGTCACACAACTATTAAATGGAGGGTGAAAACTGAACCTGACTGACTCCAAAATATTTGTTCAGAACCATTGTGCTAAATCATCACTCCTGATGTCTTGATGTTATGCACACTGATCAAAGTAAGTGGAGAAACCACTTGTGTCAAAGAGTTTTAAGAATAGGACAAGCATTTTTTTTTTGTGAAGATCAGCCCTGAGCTAACATCTGCCAATCCTCTTTTTTTTTTTTTTTTTTGCTGAGGAAGACTGGCCCTGGGCTAACATCCATGCCCATCTTCCTCCACTTTATATGGGACGCCTGCCACAGCATGGCCCGACAAGCGGTGCATCGGTGCGCACGCAGGATCTGAACCAGCGAACCCCAGGCCGCCGCAGCGGAGCGCGCCCACTTAACAGCTTGCGCCACCTGGCCAGCCCCAATAGGACAAGCATTTTATATTTTTCTGGGCCTTAGTTTCTCATGTTTGAAGCCAGAGGATTGGACCAGAGTACGATTTTTAGCCTCAGCACTATCAACATTTTGAGCTAGATAATTCTTTGTTATGGGGAGGCTGTCTGATGCACTGTAGGGTGTTTAGCAGCATCCCTGGCCTCTACCCACTAGATCCCAGTAGTAATCCTCTCTTCCCAGTTTTGACAACCCAAAATATCTACAGACATTGCCAAAGATCCTACTGGGGGCAAAATCACCTGTGTTTTGAGAGCCACTGTTCTAGAAGAACTCTGGTATCTTTTTTGTTCTCTTATATTCTATGCTCTGAATTGTGGGTCCAACTTCAGCCAAGAGGATGGGCTTCTCACCACTATGTGCTACCTGCCCAGTGAACCATTCTCTACCTCCATCTCAGTACATTGAATTTAAAACTATCTGAAGCACTCCAGGTTCAGTTTGCTATAAAACTGCCATTCTCTGGGTCTCAAATTTATCATTTAAATGCAAATTGGTATGAAAAAACAGGGTAGATGAAAGCAAAAAGAGATCGGATGTTATCTTATTAAGACAGCTTTGCATTAGGCAATTGATTTAGACTCATTTCAAACTGCAGTCCTGTGAGATAGTTTTATTTATTTATTCATTTTCTTTTCTTTATTAAGGCTACTATATCAGGAAAATCATAAAATGGGTTTGAAAAGCATTCTCTCACTTCACAGCCCAAGAGAACCATAATGCTAATTTGGAATCTATTGATAGATTCTAATAAGTGAAACCTCAAGCATTGGAAAGAAATTGACAATTTCCTAGACCCGTGGTTCATTGGCTTTCAAGGGCTATACTTAAAATTTGCATCATTACAAATATCATCTCCTGGGAAGAGTGCCTTCGATTAGAGAATAGTCCAAAATCAAATATCAGACCTATGGATATGTGGAAAACATTAGTGAGTCAGAAGCTTTCATTGAGTTTGCTTCAAATAAACCCAATGGTAGAGATTATTTATGGTGTGCTATCCTTGGAATTAAAGTTAGAAATATTAAAATGTCAATTAAATAATTATTGGTATGGTTAATAATTTCAGATGGTTTAAAAGTATTACTGTTTTCCTATTTCCATCACTATGAACTATTTATCAAATACAACATTATGTACTACTTCATAAACACTACTTATGGGAGATACTAAAGTAAGACCTTGTGTTCTTTGTCTATTCTCAAGGGTCCAAATTGGACTATGGGAAAATACATACATAAAAATTCTGTTTAGTGCAGAAAGTTCTATAACAGGAAGCCAAGTGAGGTCACTTTTGGGAGTAAAGAGGGGTAGATCCATTGGAACTGCTGTCAAAAGCCTCAAAATGGAGATTCTAAATCTTGGCTGCAAAATAGAATAACATTTGGAGAATTTTTAAAAATTATGATGTGCAGGCATACCCTAGGACCATCAAATCAGAATTTCTGGGGAAAGAACCTAGGCTTCTGTATTTTTTAATGCTCTCCTAGTCATTCAATTGGGTACCCAAGGTTGAGAACTATTGCCTTGAAGAATAAACCGGGTTTACAACTGGGTGGGAATTGTTCTTTGACTATGTCTGACTTAAGCAAGATTTAGCCTCCAGCAGTCAAATGCTTCAGTGATTTTAAGTGGTACATGTGCAAGGCATTAAGTAATTCTCTGTCACTTAAGGAGAAAATTATTCTTTTTTTCCCCTCCACTTCTCTTTCTATTATTTGATGATTTCAAGGAGAAAGTCTCAGTTTGTTGCAGGTGGATCTTTAATACATCTCTGTCCTTACTTATCTCTCTTTCAAATCAAAGAGAATGCAGCACTCAGGCCCAGAACCTTCATCTAGTATAGTATAACCTAGAATTTAATGACAGTTTCATTTTTATTTATTTATTTGTTTTTATTTATTTATTAAGATTACCTTTCGGCAAGTAATATTTATTTAAATATGAAATTTTCTTTTAAAATAAATTTAAATAAAGTGAGTAAATTTAAATTAATATAACATAAATAATAGTATACATTATACTCATATATGGATAAAGTCACAAAGGTGGTTCTCAGATGTCTATGGTTTGGGCAAGCCTAGCATTTAGGTAAAGGGCATCCAAACGTCATGTCATGAGTTTTGGCTCTAAATATGCCTCCATCACTAATTATCTTTGTGATTTGGGGGAAATTACCCATTCTCTTCCCTGGGCCTTGGTTTCCTCATTTGTTAAACAAGGCCATTAACCTATACTGCTGGCATTCTTCTATGAGTTTAGGAAGCAAGGAGGGCTTGCCCTCTGAATTTACCTTGTTGACATCCAGGCGCATCTTCTCATTGTTGGCACTAGCAGCCCTCTCGGCTGCTTTCTTTTGGCGTTGGGGTCCCCTCCCAAAGAAGATGTAGTTGACCAAAGCATATTCCAGAAGGGCCATGAAAACAAAGACAAAGCACCCCATCAGGTACATGTCAATGGCCTTCACATAGGGGATTTTAGGGAGAGTCTCCCGGAGGTGGGTATTGATCGTGGTCATTGTAAGAACAGTTGTAATTCCTGAAAAAAATGAGAGAGTTAGAGTAATAATGTTCCTATGTCCTTGCTGCTTTCACCATAGCTAGAAAGGTTAATTGTACTCTTTTACTCATTCATATATGCCACAAAATATTTACTGAGCACTCACTATATACTAGCCCTGTGATAGGCCCTGGAGATATGTATAAATCATTAATTTACAGTAAACGTTAATCATTTTGGAACATTTCCTTTAATTATATTTTTATATTTATAGTTACATATCTAGCTGGGGGTCAGAGGGTGAATTAAATGCTATGGTAGACATGTGTGTAGGGTAAGAATTGAGAATATGGAGAAGACCCTAGTTCAGCCTTGTGATGTGGCAGGGACGAGATCAGGAATTGGTGACTTCAGAGTTGAGTCCTGAAGAACGAGTAGGAGTTACCCAGGCAACCAAGGACTGGAGGTCAAAAGTGATGGTAGACCTGAGGGCGTTGGTGGTGGAGAGAGCGTTTATAAGGGAGTGATTTGAGGGGGTGAAAATACACAGCCCATCAAAAGAATTTCAAGAAAGTCAATGTGGGGGCTGGCCCGGTGATGTAGTCGTTAAGTTCACGTGCTCTGCTTCAGTGGCCCAGGGTTTGCAGGTTCAGTTCCTGGGTGCAGACCTATGCACTGCTCATCAAGCCATGCTGTGCAGGCGTCCCACATATAAAAAAGGGCACAGATGTTAGCAGGGCCAATCTTCCTCAGCAAAAAGAGGAAGATTGACAACAGATGTTAGCTCAGGGCTAATCTTCCTCACCAAAAAATGAAAAAAAATAAGAAAGTCAATGTGGATACATTATACGATATGATGGGAAGAATGGTGAGGAAAGGGAAGATTAAGTAAGGGCAGCCTAATGGAGAGCCATATATGTAGAGCCTAATGGGGAGTTTGAACTTAAAATTGAAGGTGACGTGGGGCCACTGATCAGCTTTGAGCAGAGAAGCATAGGGACAAATTGTGTTTAGGATAATCACTCTGGTAGCAGTGTGAAGGATGGGGGTGGGGGGTATACAAGACAGGAGTAGAGAATACCAGTTAAGAGTTTTCCAGAATAATCCAAGTAAGTGGTGAAGAGGAAATAAAATAATCACAAAAGTACTGAAATCAATGAACGCATTATACAGATGATATGGACAAATGATTATACAGATTTGAAAACTGCGGGGGAGGGTATCAGAGAAGCAGGTGTCTAGCAGTCAGGTTTCTGGATTGGGCAACTAGACATGCAATACACAGATAAATAATACAGAAGTATTACGAGATTCTTTATGGGAAATGCCACACTGGGTCAGGTTATAATTGCTTGCCTAGCTGAGTGGGCATCTCCAACAGGGGAAGTGGTTTCCCTCAAGGCTATAGCTGGAGGAATAGACAGAGATATGCTGGTAAAAGCACTGGGAGTCCAGAGTCCTGAGTATGATCCGGTCCAGCTTTGTGGCAAAAAAGTGATGTGAAAATAGAGCTCAGAGTCAAGATCACACAGATGGGAAGTTGGAGAGTCAACATCTAAACAGGGATCTCAACATGGAAACCTGCATTCTTAAACTCTACCTAATAACACATCCCAAAAGTTAAGTTTCATTTCTATGAGTTTTGGGAAACATCAGTTTTCTGATTGAATTTTCTCTCTCTAAGATCATAATTTTTGTCTTGTTTTTCTACATGCTCATAAAACAACTACAGAAAAAATAAATTTGAGCATCTGATTCTGAGCACGGCTAGCAAATCCCTGTTCTTGCTTTAGATCTAGGTGTCTTACCATTTTCATATCTTTTCTATAATATTAGTCATTTTGAAACATTTTCCAATTTCATTTTTCTTTTCATTATTTCAATGGCAGATTACCCTGTACAACATGTATATTATAAAACTGACAATGCTGATTTTACTATTTATCTAAATCTCATTTTAAAGTATTTCTGATAGAGTAATAAATTGCTCACATAAAAAGATATTTTAAAAATTTCTTTTAAAAAGTAAAAAAGCTATTCATTATTCCTGTAATAGTGTAAAATTGGTAACAGATTTTCACTTTGGAATAATAATTACAAATTCCATTTATTACTTTATTCAGCAAATATTTACTGAACACCATATCACTACAGATATAATGAAAGCAAAATTAGATGTGGACCTTTTTCCAATATATCTTTTAATACCATGAGGCAAAAGGACATTACAAACCAAATAAATATAAATTATAACTGTGGTTGGTTTACAGTGGAGAGTTCTACAGTATTTTAAGAGAATATATCACAGGAGACTTGACTCAGTCCATGAGGTCATTACTTCTGCCTTGCATCCTTGAACCAGCCGGATCTAAGCTCAATACAGCAGCCAAAGTGATCCCTTTAAATCTGAAATCAAATCATGTCACTTCTTTGCTCAATGACTCTCTAATTTCACTCAGAATAAAAGCAAAGCCTTTAGTATGGCCCCCGAACTGCTTCATAAGCTTTTAGTTTCCTCTCTCCGACATTATTTTTACCCCTGGACTCTGCATTTGCCTCACTGGCCATCTCGCTGACACGCTTGGCATGTTCCTACCTCCAGGCCTTTGCAGCAAGCTGGAATATTCTCATCTAGATATCTACGTGGCTCTTCATCTTTTCAAGTCTTTGTTCCATTGACAATTTCTGAATGAAGTCTACCCTGATTATTCTAAACTGTACCCCCTGACATACCCAACCCCCCTTAATTTATTTCCCTCTATAGACTTACCACATTATATAATTTGCATGTTATGTGCAAAAGAAATTTATTGTCTATCTTTTACTGCTAGACCATAACTTAAAGATAAAGCACTGCTTTATCTCCAGTGCTTTGTATATTTAGCACATAGTAGGTGTTCAACAAATATTTGTTAAATGAATGACTTCTCTAAGGAAGTAATGGCTGCATTGAGATCTCATGGTGGAGGAGTTAACAATTCAACATTTCCAAGGGATTAGTCAGAACTCAAAACATTAAAATTGTGTAAAAGGTCATAATTTACTCAATCTGGAGTTAGTAACATAAAAATGTTCATGAAATATAATTTATTTTCTTCCTCTGCTTTTATAACAGAAAAAAATCAAGCATAAGATAAGTGATGCCATACTTACTCTGTTGTCTCCTGCCTTCTACCATGCCACTCCAAAATAGTAATACGGCTATAGAATTCTTCCTGCTTAGCTATTAGTTACACACTACATTTCCTTGTTTCTTGCTCAGGAAAAAAAAAAAGAAAAAGAGATGGAAGGGAGCTCTTCCCAGGTAAGGAAGCCCACATACAAACTGAACAATTATCAAGCAATATCACATGAACTATACTTCAATAAAAATACCAAACTGGTGGGACTAATTTCATTACCAACAGCTATACAGTTAACTAATTTTGACATGAAAGAGCTTTAATTTGTGTTTAACGGATTTAATGCTGAATCAGATCACCCAAGTCTTACAGCCAAATTCTCGTAACGTGCGCAGTCCAGTCTCATCACGCATCACAAACTCCAGGGTAAGGAAAATGCATGCACGTGCAGACACACACACACACACACACACACAGAATCAAAATCCACAAGTAGTTAGAAAATGGCCTACCTAATGCCACTCTTGCAGCTGAAGCGTCATAGTTAATCCAGAAGGAGACCCAGGAGAGGATAGTGATCAGGATGGAAGGCATGTATGTTTGCAGGATAAAGTACCCAATGTTTCTCTTAAGCTTAAAGCTGAGGGACAACCTGGGATAGGAACCTAGAAAGGCAATTTTAGAACATCAGCATTATCAGTCAATATCTATAAGATACTTTCCTTTAAATACTCATTGAACAGTTTGTATATCTTTCCTAAATTCAATTTTAGCTCCCGGTGGAGGGCACTGTCTTCTGCAAAAGAAGTCTGAGAATACTGGGTTTTTAATTAGCAAGAGTTACTCAGTGTTGAATGCATCCCTTACTCATTAGTAATTCTAAGAATTCCAGCTCCTCCCTGCTCAGCCTCCTACAATGGATCAGACATACTCATTCTCTATAATTGTGACGACAAGACAATTTGGGACAGTCTCTTTCTCCCCCCTCAACTGTTTCTCAGCAAGTCCATCCTATAAGACTTTTTTGGATATAAAAATAAGGCTGCACATCCTGATCATATTTTAGACATCTCTTCACAAGCCCCAGGATGCATTTTAAGTCTGGAATCAATGGCGAGGCGTTGGGTAGTGCAGCAGCTCCCTGAAATTTTGTGAAGGTTTTCAAGTGTATGCATCATTTTTTTCTTCTAATTTCACGGCTTCTAAATTTCCTCAAAGTTCTAAAGGGATCCCCGACCCACCAAAAGGTAGAGAATCACTGTTCCTGAGCAATATTTGTGGGAAATATGACTAAAGGATCAGATTCCTGATGCTGGATCCTTTCATTGTGATGACCTGGGGAATTACTCTTTAAACAAGGTATGTAACTGAGCACAGTCTTAGAACATAAATGAGACACAGTAATAAATAGTGTGTGGGGGGAGATATTCTTTCTAATGGAAAGAAAGCCTTGTTTAGCCTTCTTGGGCTAGACCAAATGTCTTAATATTAAAGTAAGAATACTTTAAGTAGGAACACATTTCTATAGTCTCAGGGATTCAGAGGACCTCAAACTTAGGAAGTTTCTGTTCTTTTTTTAAAGCTAGAGGCGACTTTGTATTCTTACTAAGTGATACAATTCTTGCTTGAAGTAGTTTGCAAGGACAGGAAGTGCCTAAATTTTAGCAGGAGGCCAATTCAAAATCTACAGTTACAGTACTAGCTATTTCTGTGCCTGGGAATTCATTTCAATAACAAAAACATAAAGACATACTCCTGTCGGCTTATTATTTTTTCACTTACTGAGTATGTAGCAAATTATTACTTTCCTGGGTTTTTTTGTTAAAAATTTATGCTGATTAAACCATGTTTGATAACCTAAAACCTCAGTGCTGGAAGAGTAAGGATGGAGAAGTCATCAGGATAATATCAACATCTTGAAGGGATTTTAGCTCCAAAACAGGAGGTAAGGCTATGTAAAGACATTCCTACCCTTTGAGGGAAATCTGAAATTCTCCCGCTCTACTGTCTTTAGAGAATTTCATGGTGGTCAGACTTGAGTGAACTGTTACTTGACTAGCCTCAATATGTTTCAAAAGGTTATGATC
Source organism: Ceratotherium simum simum (assembly GCF_057802395.1). Classification (NCBI taxonomy): domain Eukaryota; kingdom Metazoa; phylum Chordata; class Mammalia; order Perissodactyla; family Rhinocerotidae; genus Ceratotherium; species Ceratotherium simum. Next base: position 17,668,817 of record NC_141903.1, on the reverse strand, counting down.
AATTCTGTGAGATGCACAAAGTTGGGGGAACAACTCCGAGTTAGGTCTTCATTTCTCTTTCTGTATTGCATCTCTAACAATTAGTCCCTTCTCTGGCAAATGAGAGGCATAGAGCTAACCCTCTCAGTTTTGCTGGGGGTACCTTCTGGAAAATAACTGGTTGGGTTCCAAATGGGCAATGGGCTTGATGGGGAACAGGGTTTTCAGCAGATCTAAGTCTTCTAATGTCATCATCCTTCCCTGGGACCCAATCCTGATCTAAGAGAACCCTTTTGACAAAATATAACAAAGTCCCTTTTCCCTTAACCCTCTTCCCTGATACAAACCTGTGGAAAAAACAACCTTCTTGGTGATAAGTTTGTAATCTACAATAGAGAACTGTGGAAGTTCAATCTTTGTTACTCCTGTTACTGCGTTGTCATCCCCACGCCAGTAAAACTCAATGTCGTCAGTTGTATATCCATCTGTAAAAGGAAACATACACACACACATATACAGATACATACACAAAACAAACAAAACACACAAACAAAACAAAAAGAAAGAATACCTGTTTAGAAGATGAACTATGTAAATAATAACAGCTACAGCTAAAGGGTATATGTGTTAGGTACCATGCTGAGCACCTGAAGTATATTACCACATTTAATCCTCACAATAAGCCCACGAGGGATGTATAATCAGGCCCATTTGAGGCAATAAAGGCTTACAGAAATTAACAGCCTGCATTAAGTCTTCCAACTAGGAAATGGTATAGTTGGGACTTGAACCTAGGGTTACCTGATTATAAATCACATTCTCTCAAACATTATCACATTGTCACATAACCCTGGCTGGTACTCTAGAAGAAGACAAAAGAAGAGAAAAATCACTTAAGTTATCAGTGCAGCAGTGAATGCTATCAAACTCTCAACCCAATATAAAATCTTTGCATTACAATTTATTTGGGTTTCAAATCAAAAGAGAAGTGATTATGAAGAAGTGAGTCATCAATTTTTTAATATTCATAGACACGATCTCCAGCTTTGATTTTGTAGCATATCTAAATTCCAAAAAACTCCTCCCAAAGCAAAACTCTAAACAACATTAATTCCAATAGTTTTAAGGAGTAAGTACAAATGTACAGTGTACACTATAAACACTGTGCATTTAGGAGGCCCGCTTCCATTCATTCAACAATTATTCATTAAGCACCTACCGTGCTCATCAGTGCACAGGTGCTGGGGATAGGACTCTGTATAAGAAAAACACGTCCTCTATTATAATGATACTTTCAATCCAGGGGCAGAGAAGAATAAGCACATATGTCCTAATTAGTAAGTACTGCAATGAATAAGCACATAGTAGATTGTAAACAGCGCTGTACAGGGAAGCAGGCAATGAAATCCAGTAAATATTAATATTTTACAAACTCCCCCACCTCTAAGAAATACCCCTCAAAAGTATACATTATATTTGTATATTACATTTACCTCTTCAAAGAACTTTTGCATATAGATAATTGAAGTTTTACAAGTCTAGGAGGTAGGCAGGACATATATTCCTCCCCCAATTTCAAAAGCAACAAAACAAATTAAAGACTGCTTAAGTTCTTTGCCTTTTGACACGTGACTAATTAATGTAACACTGAGGACAAGAATGCCAATCCTTTGACTCTTAGCTCTTACGATTTTCAATAAACCACATTTCCCTCAAAGGGAGAGAGTCAAATCTCCCAAAAAGCAGCAACAAATTATTTTTCAAAGAGCTATGATGCCCTTGATTTGAGAATGCACATCAACCATAGCACAGTTCAGGCAATATCTTGACTTTTCTAGAAATCTGCAGTCTTTATTCATAAGAGCAGCCATCTTTGTCTGATGCAGAAATACAGTTCTTTGGAGGAGTTATTGAGAACTTGAACTTCTGGTTCCACAACTATAGAATATTGGGTAATAGCTAATGATTTTTAAAAGGCTTCTTTTCTTGTAAACATCATAAATTAAATTGTAATCAAAATTGTGGAATTTTAATAAATTAAACACCACCAACATTTTTATTAGCATGATCTAATTTAGAGCCCTTTGTTTTGTTAGAGAATGTCTTTTTTCATATAAAACTTTGATTTAAAAGTAATTCCAGGCTTATGATTTTAAAGGAAAGTCCAGGTATTAAGTAAACAGCACAGTAAGCAAATTTTCAGAAAAGAGCTTCTTACTTACCATTAATATTCTCTATCTAATCCTAAGAACTGAGGTGTCTGTCTCAAAGGATAATTGCTTTTTCTATGACTTCAACTTTCTCATATGGCCATGGGAACCCTCACAGTCTAGGACTTAATCTCAAATATAATCCCGTTTCTCTCTGGTTATTTGCACAGATGTCTCAGTTATGAAATTGTTTAGAGTCAATGACAATTCCACCTTTGATAAAACAGTTTAAAATAACAAAAGAAGGGCAATTTGTTCCTAGAATCAAGCTGGATAGTTAGAAATGCATTATGAAATTGAATTTGTAGTATAAAACATGAAAAAAAGGTATTTACGAAACAAGAAGGCAACAGTTTTCTAGGAAAGCATTTATCAAATGCAGCAATCTTCGAAAGAAGAGAATGAGAAAAAGTCCACTCTCACTATTTCCAATAGAGAACTAAGCCTAAACTAGTGAAGAGTATGTTTCTAGTCCTACAGCTTCTTTCCGCACGCAGTATTTACCTTCTTCTGTCCATCACTACAAATCGTACAACAAAAGCTCTCAGTAGGCAGAGGCATGGGGAGTTCTATGGCAATCGAATACAGTTGTATAGAAGATGCCAAATAGTTAATAGGTAGAAACATTATTACCAAATACAGACGTTTGTCAAAATGCCAGCTATTTGACACAGTACTTGCTAGGCAACACCTGGTAGAGAATAGGCACTTGAGATATATTGTTGAAATGATAAAATAATTATTTAATTCACACATGGATTTGGGTGATGATTGTTTATCTGGATGCTTGCCATTGCAAAGGTATTTGTCATGATCATACCTCTGTCTCTTGCTCCTAGCACAGTACCCGGCACATAGTTGGCATTAAATAAGTATCTTCGGAGTGAATAAAAAAAAGTCACCCAATGATAACATAGCCCTTAAGAATAATCCAAAGATTCTTCATTATATATTTCTCCTTATGTAATAATTGGGAAGTCACTAATCTCTCTTTGCCCTCTATTTTCCCTTCTGTAAATCACCATAATAAAAACAGCCACTTCACAGAGTTGTTATACAGGAAAAATGAGTTATTACTTGTAAAATGCTTAGAACAGCACCTGGCAGATAATGCTCAAAAAGGTTAGCTAATGGTTTCTCTTTAAATAAGAATATTTAAATAAATGAAAAACATATTTAGTTACATATTACTTTGCTGATATTTCATGAACACATATAAGCATTTGCACAATGAGAAACTTAGCTGTTAATGACACTTTGGAACTCTCCAAGGTGTTTAGAAATTGATGATAAAACATTTGAGAGTTATTTTGATGTCTAATATTTTGAAATCTGACACAACGGAGCAGTGTATTGCATATACTTCTTGGCTACTACGGGTCTTAAAAACCCAATCTTCTTGACTTCATTTTGGGTTAACCAAGTTTAGAACGTTGCAAATGGAATGCAAATGTATGCTCTTGCATCACTGACTTCTGAAGATGAAAGACCAACAATCCATGACAGTGCCAGGGTGGCCAAGTTCAAAAGCCAGCTCAATAAACTGTGCAGGATTAGCTAAGAGCAGACCTAGTTTTCTTCCTTTCTTTGAATCTTCTCTGAAGGAATATTTAGCAGTCTCTCAAAGTGATTAAAAAATAAAAGAAAACATATGCAAATATATATGACCTGACTTTTACAGCTTTCATAATAATAATGTGTGAAAAATAATTAGATATCTTTTAAAAGACATCAGAAGGAGGAGACGCACTGAAGCTCCTCATTAATGTCTTGCAAATTAAATTCATCTTTTCTATGTTATTCAAGGGATTCCAGAAACTGTCATTAAATTATATTGTATTATTATTATTAAAAACATAACCTACATAAATTCAAATGGCCTATGAATAAACCAAAATACAAATTTATTGGAATTTACCTGGAGGAATTAAAACTGGATGAAATCTTATAAGCCTCTGATCAGGAAGGCTAACCACATAAATTTACAAATCTATACAAGACATAAATGATAGATATGCTCTCCTTCAAATATTGGCAAAAAACATATTGGTACCATATGAGATCTAAGGAGTAAAAATCTCATTTTAAAAACATTTACATAATAACTGAACACGTTCTTACAACTGTGACTATCATATTACATGACAGCGTTTTAAAAAGTTTTCTTTCTCTCTGTACTGTCAGTCCACATGGCTATTTTGTTACCTACTAAGTAAACATTTCATTTCAGAAGGATTTTATTGTGCAAAAAATATGAACTTGTACCAAGACATTAAACAATGAAGGCCAGTGAGAACATTTAGAAGAAAGGAATAAGCAAAGCCACCCCTTTTTTTTTAGTGGGAAATTAAAGTGACTTATTGCTCTCTCGTTACTTGTTTAAACTTTGTTCCTCAATTGGACTGTTAATTGTTCTAGAGTAGTTATTTATTTTCTGTCTCCCATTGTACCAACATAGCAACAGAAACATCATAGTGACTTTAACTCGCAGGCATCACAAGCAATTGGTGATGACTGAGAATTATGGGCTAGTGTTACTGAACAATTCACACTAGTCATGGATGATTTCAATTTTTAAGAACTATCTAAAATTACCTAAAATTTTCTGCCCTTTATATGTCTGTCACAGCACTTTAAGAACTTTTTTTGAACTGAACACCTCATTGTAAAAAAATTTAGCATATTACCATCCTATTAGTATATAAAATTTTATGTGGTTACTATTATCAGTTTGTAAGTAACTATTAGTAGAAATTTGTGTTCTGAGGAACATTAATCCTGTGATGTGCTTCATGGAAAGGTGTTGGAAGTCAATATATTTGGGGGTCACTGCACATTTTGGTCCCCTCTTTTAGTCACATTTAACACTGTAAAGTTTAACAAGTCCAGTAACAAAAAATCTGTTTAATTTTACTTACTCCTGGAATTTTCCAAACCTATTTGACCAGATACATTTTTTTTTTAGGATATAAAAAATACCCACCCAGGTATAGTGATTCCATAAAATTCTGGAGTTATCCACACGTTTTAGGGTGCTTTAGTTATGTTCCCTGAAAAGCCAGGTAAGCACTTGAGAAGGCTCGTAGTCCCTCAGAACTATGCTTGCTTCTTTAGTGGATTAAACAATTTTTTCCTCCAAAAAATTTTCCAGGAGAGAAGAAAAACATTTGCAATAACAACAGGGATCAAACTGCCTTTTAATGGAGCAAGGCAGACAAACATTTCAGGGAAGCAACACAACTGAATGTGCAGCAAGCGAGCAAGCCTTCTTCTCATGACTAAGTCAGTGAGCACAATTAGAAGTCTATCTGTCCACAATCAGGATGGACTCCACCGCATGCAGTGGCCAGTATGCTGTGCAAAGGTGTAAGACTGAGTAGAGTCAATGCCAATTAAAGTCACAGAGATTTTTCCAGAGGGAGAGAGAGACACTTGTCTCTCTTTAAATTCAGCAACACAAGTGTTCCAAAGACACTCTGAGTGATTGCTCTGACTCCTTAATTGCATCTTATTCTTCACTCTGCTCTTTAGACGGACTGCTAGACACAAATGTTCTGTCATCAAATCATTTCTGGACTTTGAGCAGCTCAAAATAATCAGCCTAGGGTAGGTCAGACTTGATTATCTAGAGGCAGCTTCATAAGGACACCCTCAAGTCAAGACCCAACATTCTTCCCACATCAAAGATAACCTATTTTTTGTATTATTACCATTTTCAAATTCAAATCCTATGATGTAAGAGAATAGGAAATTGATCATAATCAAGTAAAATGTCAGATTTTGTGCTTTAGAGATCATTTCTCTATTCGAATTGCAATGCAAAACTCAGTATTTGTTGTCTCTGTAAGGGAGCAGGGTGATCTGGTGGCTCTTTCTGCAAGTTTAGCTCCATGATGTGTTTCTTAAGCTTTCTTATGTTTGGAGAGCTGAAGCAATTAAGCTAATGGTCCAGGTCAGAGAAACTAATTAAAAATAATAATAAACAAAAATAGGCACAACAACAATAATAATAGTGGCTACCATTACAGAGCCCTTACATGTCAGACACTGCCTTCAACTCTTTATATGGTTCTGTCTTGACAAGAGAACTATACTGGGCTATGCTTACCACAACCCTCCCCTCTACCCAAACCTGCTTTTTCCATATGCGTGAGCCCTAAGTCCTGAAGTAATATCGAAGAGGCAGAGAACTTTTGGCTAAAAGGATAGGCCAGTGCTTCCCAAATTTAACGTGCATAGAAATCACCTGGACATCTTGTTAAAATGCAAACTCTGATTAAGTAGGTGGAGCCTGCGATTCTGCAGTTCTGATAAACTTCCAGGGGGCGTGAATGCTATTTGCCATGGAGTGTTCTTCCGACAGCAAGGGAGCAGGAGATTTTTACAGACTGAAAGTCATTTACCTTGCCATGGGAGTCAGGCAAGGAATGTCTGGTATCTAGCCTGATCCAGAGAAGATCAATGTTTCTTCTGAACAAAGGTTATATAAGCTCTAAAATTAAAATATCTTCTCCCAGTTCTGCCTTTCTTTTAAGGGACAAAAGGACATGTTTCTGATGCTGTCTATATCCAGGGATCTGGTTTCCTTTAATAATACAAGTAGGCAATAATAGCAAAGAATAGAGAGATGGGGCTAGGTCTAAAGGTTTTCTGCAAATTTGTATTCATGCCAATTTTATGCAAATATTTAGTCTCGTCAGGACTAAGAATAGTCCACTCTAGCATTAGATCTCTGCATCTTTTATTTTTATTCCTCAATAGACTAGTCAACAACCTTTTAGGTTTTCCCTCCTCTTCTAATCTATGCTACACATGCTGCTATTACTTTGTTTAAAAACAGGTTGATGATACCATTTCTATGCCTTAAAAAATAAAAAACAAAAATATGGAAAATTTCTTGGTGTCCTTCTCAGTACGTCCACAATTAAATGCAAATTCTTCAGTCAGGCACTCAAAACTCCATCAGGGGCTTCTATCTACCTTGCAGCTTCATCTCCTGTTACCCTTCTTCTGCTTCCAAAGCTCCCATCTTCTGCCCACGCTCTTCAGTAGTCCTTTGACCTCCAGGACTTGGTTCAAGTTATTTCAGTTACTTGAAATATTTCTCCCTCTCCAATCAAATTTCTGCACACTTTAAGGGCCCATCTCAATTTCCACCTTTCCCAAGACACTGTCTCATTTTCCCTCAATTGAGATCCTTCTCTCTGTCTTTCTCTGATGTTTCCATAGCACTCTGTTTGAATCTCTACTCCTATAGAGTTCTCACAGCCAGTTTTACATTAGAGGATTTGTGGATGTGTTGGTCTCAGCTACTAGACTATCCTGAAGGATGAAGAACCATGTGTGATACTTCTCTGTAGCCCTCCTCCTCCTTAATACAGGTCTTAACTAAGGGTGACAGTTGCACACGTCTGCTGAATTGAACTGTCAACATGCTAACCCTTTACTTGTGGCTCACCAGATCCCCCTCTTGAGAGTGTAATGATAAACAGATGCTATTTGCTGAATTGCCAGGTGGTAGGATTGCAAACCTGAGCATCATCTGTGTCTTGGGATGTGGAATCCCCATATACCAGTCTCAGAGTCATTAAAGGAAAGACAGTGACTGTGGTACCAGCCCATAAAAGGGAGCTACCAAGTTGAAGCAAAAGTCCCTGCATCAAAAGAAACTTCCTGATGTTGCTGACTTTTAATATATACTGTCATTCTTACATGAAGCAAAAGTATTCTTGGAGTGGCCATGGCCCTCTGGCAATGACTTTCTCTGGGCTGATAGATTTTGGAAACCAATCTGCCACAATAGCCTCCAGAGGCAGCTGATACCTACAGCTCAACTGGAATAATGCTCCCTGGTGACAAGGGGATGTGGTCACATGGAAGAGTTTGCTAACTCAAGAGTGATAATGGAAGATGGTTAACTTAACAAGGCCAATTGAATGGCCTAGAAGATATGCACAGCTGTGTAATAAAATGCCATCAACTGTTACACCAACCCATCTGCTTTCTAATAAGGGGTGGCAGAGGAAGCAAAGGCCAGGCTTACTGATGTTGGAAGTGGTCTGGGTCTCTCCATCTTAACCCATTCTTTCATGCATCTTCACTGTGATGGGGGTCAGCTGAGGACTCGCATATTTAAGAACGTTAGGCAGGATGATCTTACAGAGAAACTTTGTGGTCAAAAAGAGTGGTTGGCCTGTGATATGAACTGTTGGCATGTGTCTTGACTAGTAAGAAAAATTTTTATACTCCCCATAAACTCCAGAAATAAGCCCCCCTCCTCTGCACTTGCATAATATCCTCAATTAGCACTCAATAAACTTAAATTATCTGGTAAGGAATCTATCTACTATACCCAATTGTGAGTTCTTATTTAAATGGAGAGCATACATCCTTCAAATTTGTAACCATGGCTTGGAGTGGAAAGGTGGCAAATAGATATTTAATAGATTTGCTGAGATGGACTAGAGTTGTGTTTGGTGAGAGGGCTTATGTGGACAGCAAAAGAGAGGCTGATGGCACAGCTGCTCATGTAGACATACACATAGTTAAACATGGCATTGCTATTTTGTTTGGGGGAGTCAGAAAGAATCTACTAAGCTGATCTAATGCAAAGGATTTTTTAAATCGCCACTAGTTAACGTTTTTAAAGCATTTCCTGTGTGAAGCCAAGTGCTTCACAAGCATTATCTCATTTAATCCTTTTGAGGGAAAGCCATTTTACAGATGAAGGAACTACAATTTAGAAAGGTTTAGTGACTTGCCCAACTGTCAGAAATGGGAATTAACCTAAATCCTCTTTAACATTAAAGTGCAATTCCTCAGTCACTATATTTACCACCTCACACTATTATCCAAAGCCATATTTTTAATTATTCTGTAATGTTACAGAATATGTCTTTAATGATCCCCCTCACTGCATCCATGCCCCTCTGCCCTGTGACTTTGCAGCTCCACCCAAGAAGAGGCAGAGTATTTCCCCACACCTCAAATCTGAGCTCCCCTTGCCACTTGTTTTAATCAAAGAAGTAACACTGAGCCAGTTCTGAGCTTGGGCTCCTGGAGGCTTGGCAGCTTCCTCTGACTCTTTTGGAATCCTGCTGCCACCATGTGAACAGGCCTTGGATAGCCTGTGGAGGATGAGGGACATGTGACCCAGTCACTTCCATCACAGCAGTTGGCCAGCTGTCAGCCTACACACGTGAGGACCACACATGCATGCATGAGCCTGGCTCAGAGGAGAGAACCTCCCAGCTGACCTGGAGCCCCAAAGCAATAGTAAATGGTTTTTGTTTTAATCCACTAAGTTTTGGGGTAGATTGTCAAGTAGCAAAAGCTAATGGAGAACACTAAGTTCTGTAGAAAACAGAAAAACAAACATTTTTGTTCCTAGAATGATATATGCACCTTTATTTCCAGGACAACATTCATACTTACAGCTGGGCATTGCTATAAAGAATTTCCATTTGGTTTTATGAATATTATAGGCTGAGCCATAGGCAGGAGACCTACCTGGGTTGCTGTCCCAAGCCTGCTACATATGAGCTGTAGAATTTGGAGCAAATCATATACTCTATTTAGAGCTTAGTTCCTACATCTGAAAAATAAAGTTGTTGTCTTAAAACAGCAAGCTTCAAGTTTTTGGTCTCAGAATCCATTTATACTCTAAAAAATTATTGAGGACTCCCTAAAGCTTTTGTTTATATGGATTATACTTAATGATATTTACCATGTTGAAAATTAAAACAGACATTTAAAAATATTCATTTAAAATAATAATAATGATCTTATGACATGTTAATATAAACATTTTTATGAATAAAAACTATATTTTCTGAAAAAAATTATTGAGAAGAATTGGCTTTGTTTTATATTTTTGTAAATCTCTTTAACGTCTGGCTTAACAGAAGATGGCTGGATTCTCACAATTGCTTCTGCATTCAACGGTTGTGATAACTCGTTTCATGTAGCCTCTGGAAAACAGGACTGTATATTGTGAAAGAATGAAAGCGAAAAAGGCACACAAAGTCTTAGTATTTTTACGAAAGGAGTTTGACCTCCAGGACACCCTGAAAGGGTATCAGGAAACCCCCAGAGGTCTGTAGACCACACTTTGAGAATCACTGTTCTAGAGGATCTCTAATGTGAAATTCTGCTATTTAAAGAAAACTCTAAACAATTCATTTTAATTTAAACTATTAAGAATTATCAAAAAATACCAATCTTGTTTCCTCTATGGTAGAAATAAAAATAATTCACTTTTGAATAGCTAGGGATCTTTAAAGGTCATTTTTATTCCCTTGACTAAGTCAAAATATATACATATAGTTGAAATTCTTAATATTGAATGTAAATCATTTGGTTCTTTTGCGAAGTGGAACTTGTGTATTTAAAACTAAAGCAAAGGAAAATTAAAGGAAAAAAATTAAAGGAAACTAACGCATTGTATACACTGAAGCTATTGTCCATCCATATCAGACTATCAACCTGATGGAAGGCGTACATATGTGAATAAAGTGAACTGCCAGCTCTCTTGGTATGGCCCCCAAATACCTATGCAAATAAATCCATATAAACAAGACCCTGAAAGTGACTTCATTAGTGCAAGTCAAGGACTTAACATTTGGGGCTTCTAACATGGAATAAAACATTTCCATCTTAAAAAAAAAAGTATGTTGAAAACAGCTCAAGCAATGCCTAAAGTCTTGACCAATGTTTATGCAAATCTGCTTTTCTCTAAACTATTGGTTATATTCCTGGCTTGAGAAAAAATCACTCCTTAAATAGATTTTTTTTAATAGTGACAACAAATATGAAATACAGGACATGTGGAAGATACTGAAAACTAAATACTTATCAAGATGAGATCCAAATTCAGCCAGGCTAAGTGCAGCATCCTAGGTCTGTATAGTTCTTTATTTCAAGTTGAATAGAGTATTAGCATATGGTGGTGATTTTAAAGATAGGTCCACAAATTATCTGATATTCCTACCCACAAATGGTGGAGCTTAATTCCCCTCTCCTGGAGTGTGGGCTGGATTTAGTGATGTACTTTTAGCAAAGAGAATACAGGAGAAGTGTTGGGATGTCACTTCAAAGATTAGGTTATAAAAAGACTGAGGCTTCTGTCTTGGATGTACTCTCTCTCTCTAGCTCTCTCTTTCCTTCAGATTCCTTGCCCTGCCAGTTTGTGAGCTGCCCTAGGGAGAGACCCAAATGATGAGGAACTGAGGGAGGCCTCCAGCCAGCAGTCAGAGGGACTGAGGTTCTCAGTCCAACAGGAACTCCATGAGGAACTGAGACCTGCCACAAGTCTGTGAGTGAGCTTGAAGGTGCATCCTTGCCCAGGTGAGCCTTCGGATGAGACCATAGCCCTGATCAGTAGCTTGGCCACAACCTCATGAGGAACCCTGAGCCAGAATCACCTAGCTACACCACTCCTGATTTCTGACCCTCAGAAAATATGAAATAATAAATGTCTGCTGTTTTAAGCTGCTAAGCTTTAGTGTAATTTGTTACCCAGCAATAAATAACTAATAAACCCACATCTTGGAATTGCACATGGTCTAGTAGACCAAACACAGATGAGTTTTCATTTAAATACTGCCTACTTCCTATTATGTATCCAAAGCCCAACTGCTCTAAAAAAGCGAAAAGTGTCACCGATATTTTCCATGTTGTTTTAAGAACTAGAAAAACTGCTTGCAAAGAAATTAGCACACTGGCTTAATGATTACTGGCCATCATTATTCTAATTACCGATATCTATAGTTAAAACAAAGTTTTTATTTTTATTTATTTATTTTTTTGTGTGAGGAAGATCAGCCCTGTGCTGTTTAACATCTGCCAGTCCTCCTCTTTTTCTGCTGAGGAAGACTGGCCCTGGGCTAACATCCGTGTGCATCTTCCTCCACTTTACATGGGACACCACCACAGCATGGCTTGCCAAGCAGTGTGTGGGTGCGCGCCCGGGATCCAAACCGGCGAACCCCGGGCCACTGCAGTGGAGCGTGCACACTTAACCGCTTGCGCCACCGGGCCAGCCCCTATTTTTATTTTTTAATTTTACATAGTTTAAAAATCAAGCTTCCAAACCCATGTGTTAGGATCAGTGCAAGTTAGAAAACAGTTGTTCATTTACTATGCAAAAGCTACTAAGTACTCACTTTGAGGAATGCAGATTTGGGTAAGTCATTTAATACCTATTTTCAGTAAATAATAAGCACATTTTTAGTACACGACAGAGTAATATTCCTTCTCTTGAAGGGTCTGAACAGAGTAGCAAAGGAAAGAAAATTAATTTAATGGTTATTTGTCTCATACTACCAGCACCTGGGTTAAAGCACTTGGTAGTCAAAAAGGGCTAAGATTCTCAGGCTTCAGGAACTAAATTGTGTAATGTATAAATCCTTAGGACAGTGGTGAATTGGAGAGCATGCCACCATCTGAAATAATTCAAATTCAAGTACTAACACCAGAAACAATGATATTGTGCTGGCCCCCCAAACTTGTATATTATGGGGAAATCTGTCCCTTGAATCCATGAGTTTCCATCCTAAAAATGACAGAAGCACATTTCCACACTTGTAGAGTGAGCTGATGGTCACCTCAGTCACTACCTGGCTTTCCAAATTGGGTAAAACCAATCTGGGCAGAAATGTGGAAGCCCCTTCCTTCCACTATTGGTTATTAACACAGGAGCTCTGCTCTTATCCTGACCTAAAAGTAATTAGTCAGTGATTAGGTCAGAAATGAATAAATACCAAAAGCAAACTCATAATTTTCAAGATAGTGAGGTGACCAGGTGATTTGTGCAAGCTGTTGCTGGCCTCCTGAATGGCACCTCTAGCATTTGCACTTTGAATATTTGCAAGTCAGCTTGTCTAAGACAAATTGCCTGAAAGGCTAAAAATAACTAAGGCAATACCTTTGATTTGGCAGCAGATGAGTACGTGGTGTCTTGTGCTGACCCTACCATTCCAAATCAACTCTTAATGGTATTTCTCTACAGAACTTGGATATTCCTCAGTATCCAACGTTAAAGTAAACTATCCACAAAGATTTAATAAAGCAAAACAAAAAAATCCAAACTTATTTCCTTAGTCCCTAAGGATTATGCGATTGCAGGTAATAGTGCAATTTTCTCACTGGAGCTAAAACGTAATTGATTTTCAAATTCAAGGGGCAGTTTTCTCCAAACCATATTATCTTTATAGAACCATGGTTTTAGAGTACAAATGGTTTTTACAATGAGGGGGAAAAATAAAGGACTAATATTACCAACATAGCAAATTGGTATTTAAAATAATAGCTCTAAGACTTAAAGAGTAATTCACCTCAGCAGTGTCCTCAAATTTTAGTGAGCCAATAAATCACCTTCAGGACGTGTTAAATATGCCTACTCCTGGGCCCTACCTACAGTAAGTCTAACTGTGTAGGTAGATTCATAAATGTACCAGCTGATTCTGATGCATGGACCACACTTCCATGCATTGAGAGAAACTCTGCTCTAGAATTTGAAAAGTTCCTTTAAAAATTCAAGAGTGTCCTAGGACATACATATATTTATATTTTCTCAGATATGGGATATCCTGGGAACTATGGAAGTCTATAATCTCAGGGTCTATATCTGAGATAATAGACCTCTCCTCTAGCTTAAGGCAAACATATCTGCAAATTTGTCACTTCTGTATGTCCAAAATAAAACTCGAGCATGTTCTGTGGGCTCTACCTTCATTTAATTCTCTCCATCTCCCACTACTAATATCATAGACGACGACTACATCATCTCATGCCTAAAAAACTGCTAAAGCTGCCTAATTGGTTTCCCAACTTCCCCTTTCGTTCCCCTAATATCTACAGTAGGCAGAGAGGTTTAAAAGAATAATTCTGACCATGCCACTCTGCTCAAAATCTTCTAGTGGCTTCTCATTTTACTTTATAAATGAAACAAACCTCCTTACATGGTCTGACTGTGGTCTTGCCTACCTCTTTGAAGTCGTCTTCTACTACTTTCCCCTTGCTCTTTTAGACAAACTATACTGGCCTTCTCTTTGCTCTTTAAACACAGGAAGCTCATTCCTGTCTCCAGGTCTTAGCACTAACCCCACACTCCCTTTGTGCAGATCTTCACACAGATGTCTCTTATCCCTCATTCAGGTTTCAGCTTCAACGACCTCCTCATGAAGCCTGGCCGCCCTATCTTATGCTTAGCTGTCACCCTGATCCCCCATAATAGTTGCTCTCTACAATTTTACCTTGTTTAGTTTTCTTTATAGTTGATCATACAGGAATGATCTTCTCTATTTGTTTATACCATTGTCTGTGTCCCTGCACTATAATGTACATTCCTATAGGGCAGGAATGTGGCTATTTTGTTCACTGTGGTATATAAAACATCTAGGATATTGCTTGGTACATAGTAGGTATTAAATAAATGTTTTTGAATGAATAAGTAAACTTTGTTGATTAATATCTGTGAAATAGATCTCATCATCTGCATGTGTTCCAAAAAAGCAAAAACATCTTCAGTAGGTATGTAATTTAAAATCTATCAGATTAATAATTAACCTTAAAAGAAAAAGTATTGGACTCAAACCACATCAAACATATATCAACACACAGATAGGAAGACATCTTGATGGTTCTTTATTTAGATGGGAGTGCTGCCATTTTGTAATATGTATGAGAGTGATTGGAGGCTTATTTAGCATTCATACTACAAAGGAATAGGTCCTCTCAGTTCATGATTTATGCAATGATGATATTTTCATAAAGTGTCTTATTTATATCACAAAAATGTCTTACTCGAAAATAGACTTCTGTTACTAATTTGTTGACATGGTACTTTAGTGCTCATTCCTTATTCTGTTGTCAACCTCAAGTTTCTCCAACATACAAGGCACAGTGGTGGATAGACAGTTTCGACAAAAAAAAAAGGAGTAGGGATGAGTAAATGAAATTTAAAACCAGGGTTTAGAGCCAGCCACGTACACACAAACAGGATCAGGTGAAGGCAAAGGAAGACTGATGGTTTGCTACACCTTTTCAGATTTGCAGACCTATCTAAATTTAAGCACATAGATGCCTGAATAGGCTAACTGGACACCATATCTTAAGATAAGTTGTAATAAAGAACCACCAGAATAATTCAGTGTCTTTTTAAAATAGTAACATGATCTATAAGACCCTATATGATCTGAATCTGGCCCCTTTCTATCTTCACAATTTATACTAGAGGTACGGAATATTAAAGAGGATGACTAGAGTGGACAAATTTAGGGTTCTCTGCCCACCAAAAGCCAGCCTCAGTGGGAAATGGTCCTCTCTACAACCCTTGCTGAACCTGGACTGTACTCTCATCCTAGCCACAGCTGATTATACTTGGGTGGATATCTGCTCTAGGCTGGATTAATCATACTCCTTTCTAAGAATATGGAATTAAAATATTGAGAGACTGAGTCAGTGGATTTACCAGTGGAATATGAAAAGTTCACGATTTGGAAAGGGAGGGGAGAATAGAAACAAAAAGACCATAACTGGCTATAAGAAAGTGAATGAAGTCAATATGCAGAGATAGAACAATGAAGCACAGATACTCTGGGAAAAGAGACATGGCATACCTGAGAAAATGAGACAGGCAGAGAGAGAAATGGACAGAGAGGTACTCTGGTTTCTAAAGCCTAGTTTAGGTCTCACTTCTCAAAGATTCCTGGATATCTTTGGAATCCTGGATATTCCCAAATAATCTTGAACATCCCTTTCTAGATGTCTCTGAGATTGCTTGTTGTGTTCTCATTCAATGCATATTTATTGAACGTCTACTATGTGCAGGAACAGTTCTCAGCACTTATGGCACATTGGTTAAAAAAACCAGTGAAACACACCTGCCCTCACTGAGAATACAGTCTAGCAGGGAGAGACAAACAATAGATAATAGGCATAACAAACAGAGGAATTATATGTTATAAAGTGATATGATTGATATGTGCTATGGACAAATAAAAAACTGGAGCAAGATGAGAAGTATCTGGAGTCTTGGGAGGGAACGTAGGTTGCAATTTAAAATAAGATGGTCAATGCAGACCTCATTGGAAAGCTGACATATGAGCAAAGACTTAAAACGAATGAAGGACTTAACCATGAGCCTATCTGTGGGAGAGCATTTCAAGTAGAGAGAACACATGGTGCAAAGGCCCAAAGCTGGGATGATGTCTGTTGTATTGGAAGGACAATGAGAAACCCAGTGTGGCTGGAACAGAATGAACAAGGAGAATGAGTGGGAGATGAGGTCTGAGAGGCACTGGGGGAGGTGGTATATAATATGTAGGCTATTATTTGGAATTTGGTTTCTATTCCGAGTGACTGCTTTAAGCAAAGAAATGACAAGATCTGGCATGTGTATTAAGAGGATTATTCTAGCATCTACATTGAGAATGTTCTATATGGGGGCTGGTGAAGTTTGAAGAAGGGAAACCAATAAGAAGACTCTTGCAGTAATCCAAGTAAGAGATAATATTCCCTTAGAGCATGGTGGAAGCAAAAGAGGTGGTGAGCAGTGGTGGAATTTTAGAAATATTCTGAAGTCCCAGTTAATCGGATTTGATGTAGGACATGAAAGAAAGAGAGTGGACAATTATACACCAAGGTTTCTGTCCTGAGCAAATGGAAAAATGTAGTTGGCATTAAATGAAATGGGAAAGGCTGCAAGCATTACAGAGAGATATGGAGAGAAGATAATGAGTTCAGTTTTGGACATACAGTTGGATATATAATGTCTGGTGTTTGGGAGAGAAGACTGGATTGGAGGTAAATATTTGGGGACAGTCAGCACATTGATGATATTTAAAGCCATGAAACTTTATGAGATACCCTAAAGAAATGAATGCAGATTAGGAAGAAATTCAAGAACTGAGGCCTGGTGTGCTCTTGTATTAAGAATTCAGGTTGAAGAGAAAGAAACTGCAAAGGAGACTGAAAAAAAATTAGAAGTAAGAGAAGAAGAAACCTACAGAGAGAGTACAGGCAGTGACAACAAAGCAGAAAAATGTATTAAAGAGAAAGAAGTAATCAATAGTGTTATATGATCCTTCTGTAACAGGTCACACAGATGAGAACTGAAGAGTACTCATTCGAGTCAGCAATAAGAAGTCGTTGGCAACAACGACAAACACAGTTTTGGTGCCATGGTAGAAGAGAAAGGCATACTGGAATTGGTTTTATGAAGAAGGGAGAGAATAGGTGACTAAAGAAATTTTGCTATAAAAGGGAAGAAAGAAGTGGCATGGTAGATAGTATGGTTCATTGGGTAGAAGAAAGGTTTTTCTTTTTGTTTGTTTGTTTTAAGTTGGAAGGAATAACCACAGCATGCTTATAATATTGACAGGAGTGATCAGCACAAAACTAAAAATTGATGACATAGAAAGAGAGGGTGAATTGCTGGAGTCATTCCCTTGAGTGGGCAAGATGAAGGGTTATATTTAGACGGAAGCATGATAACAGCAGGAGGAAGGCAGTGTGTGGGTGTGGATGCCGGTAGGTGGGTAGGTGTAGTGGTGGGAGTATTCCAAGTTCTCTATGATGATTCAGCTTTTTTAGCCAAGTGAGAAGCTGAGAGTGAGAACGGGGGACGAGGTGTTGAGAAAGTAAGGAGAGAGGAGAGATGATATGAAACAATTGATTAGGAGAGAGGGAGAATGAATGGACCAGGTAGGTATAGTATTATTTTCCAGCAACATTAAAAGCTTACTTGAAGTTATGGTCATGAATTTAAAGGTAGACCAGCCAATGTCCTTTATTTGAGCTAGTTTAAGTGGGTTTTTCTTTGTATCTAAAAAGCCTTGACCAGAATATAGAATTACATGGAAATGGTGTTGCCTCCTGGGAAATCTGTGGGTGGCAAGTTTTTATTTTGATGTTTTGGTAATGAAAATCTAGGGCACCATTATGTGTTACTGTCCTTTTTTGCATTGGATAGGGAAAAAGCTCTTAACTCATTTTAGCACACGTAGGCATGCTTAGTCTAAACTGTTAAAGATTCATGGGTTAGCTGTACTAGAAAAAAAATATATGTATTCAAAATCATAAAAGATAACTTTTGAAATATTTGCTATTTTGTCTGGCCTATGTCATTTTCTAGTCACTCACTATTATGCAGAGCTGACAATATATATATATATATATATAATATAATGCATAGTCTTAGGAAATCTGCATAACAACATTGATAAACTTCCATAAATCTCAAATTTGTTTTATTGTTTTAAATAGCATTGTAGATAAGTTTGAAATGAAATATGCTTCAAGAGTACAAGGTTGCATCCTGCTATAGGCTGAATGTTTGTGCTCCCCCCCCCAAATTCATATGTTGAAACTTAATCCCCAGTGTGATGGTGTCTGAAGGTAGGGCCTTTGGAAGGTGGTTAGGTCATGAAGGTGGAGCCCTCGTGAATGGAATTCGTGCCCTTATAAGAGACCTCAAAGAGCTCCCTCGCTCCTTCCACCATGTGAGGACACAGCAAGAGGATGGCCATCTATATACCAGGAAGTGGCCCTCATCAGACACTGAATCTGCCAGTGTGTTGATCTTGGATTTCCAGCCTCCGGAAGCTTGAGAAATAAATTCTGTTGTTTATAAGCCATCCAGTTTATGGTATTCTGGTATTCTGTTATAGCAGCCTGAAGGGACTAAGACACATCCTACACACACACACACACACACACACACACACACACACACACAGTTTCTAAGGACACATGATTTCTCTCAGGGTATAAGGGTGGCATGGGGATAGATATTTCTACTAGAGTATTGATGATGATGATGACAAATGATTACAACAGTCTATTTATTGAAACTTTGTCAAATGCAAACACTATGAAATACTTTAAATTACCTCTTGATACTCACAATAATCCTATAAATGGGTTATTTTTATCCCCATTTTGATTTATAAACTGTGAGAAATGTAGAGAATTGAGATTTTCATTATGGTAGAAGAGAGCTATAGAAGAAAGAATAATGGGGTTAAGTAAGTCTGTCAGAATTCATGCTGAGCAACTATACAACAACAAACTGGACAACCTAAAAGAAATGAAAAAATTCTTAGAAACATACGTCCTACCAACATTGAATCAGGAAGAAATAGAAAATCTGAATAGAATAAATACTAGTAAGGAGATTGAATCAGTAACCAAATCCTCCCGATGAAGAAAAGCCCAGGACCAGACGGCTCCCTGGTGAATTTTACCAAACATTTAAAGAAGAATTAACACCAAATTTACTCAAACTCTTCCAAAAAATTGAAGAGGAGGGAACACTCCCAAACTTATTTTACAAGGTCGCCGTTATCCTGATACCAAAGCCAGATAAAGACACTACTAGAAAAGAAAACTATAGGCCAATATCCCTGATGAATGTAGATGCAAAAATTCTCAACAAAATACTAGCAAACCAAATTCAGCAGCACATTAAAAGAATCATTCACCGTGATCAAGTGGGATTCATTCCTAGGATGCAAGCCTGGTTCAACACATGCAAATCAATCAATGTGATAAATCACATTAATAGAATGAAAGAAAAGAATCATATGATCACCTCAATAGATGCAGAAAAAGCATTTGACAAAATTCAACATCCATTCATGATAAAAACACTTCACAAATTAGGCATAGAAGGGACATATCTCAACATAATAAAGGCCATATATGACCAGCCCACAGCTAACATCATAGTCAATGGTGAAGGATTGAAAGCTTTTTCTCTAAAATCAGGAACAAGACAAGTGTGCTCACTCTTACCACCCCTATTCAACATAGTACTGGAAGTCCTAGCCAGAGCAATCAGGCAAGAAAAAGAAATAAAAAACATCGGAATTAGAAAAGAAGAAGTAAAATAGTCTCTATTTGCCGATGACATGATTTTATATATAGAAAATCCTAAAGGCTTAACCAAAAAACTGTTAGAACTAATTAATGAATTAGGAAAGCTGCAGGATACAAAGTTAACATACAAAAATTAGTAATGTTTCTATATACTACAATACATTTTATGAAAAAAAAAGAAATTGATCCCATTCACAATAGCATCAAAAACAATAAAATACTTAGGAATAAATTTAATCAAGGAGGTAAAAGATCTGTACTCTGAAAACTATAAGACATTGATAAAAGAAATCAAAGACACAAATAAATGGAAATGTATCCCATGTTCATTAATTAAAAGAATTATTATTGTTAAAATGTCAATATTACTACAATCCATCTATAGATTGAGTGCAATCCCCAAGATTCCAATGACATTTTTTACAAAAATAGAAAAAACACCCCTAAAATTTATATGGAATCACAAAGGATCCTGAATAGCAAAGAAATCCCAAGAAAGAAGAACAAAGCAGGAAGCATCACACTTCCTGATTTCAAGTTGTACTTTAAAGCTATAGTAATTAAAACAGTATGATACTGGCATAAAAACATAGACCAATAGAACAGAATCGAGAGCCCAGAAATAAACCCCAGTATATACAGTCAACTAGTATTTGACAAGGGAGCAAAAACTACTCAGTGGAGAAAAGACAGTCTCTTCAATAAATGATGTTGGGATAATTGGATATTCAGATGTTAAAGAATTAAACTTGATCCCTATCTTACACCACTCACAAAAATTAACTCAAAATGGATTAAAGACTTAAATGTAAGACCTGAAACCATGAAACTCCTAGAAGAAAACATAGGAAAGAAGCTCATTGACATGGGTCTTGGTAATGATTTTTTGGAAATCACACTTAAAGCACAAGAAACAAAATAAAAAATAAAAAATGGGACTACATCAAACTGAAAAGCCTCTGCACAGCAAAAGAAACCATCAACAAAGTGAAAAGACAATTTACAGAATGGGAAAAAATATTTGCAAACCATATATCTGATAAGGGGTTAATATCCAAAATATATAAAGAATTCATGCTGGGCCGGCCCTGTGGCTTGGTGGTTAAGTGCGTGCGCTGCAATGCTGGCAGCCCGGGTTCGGATCCCGGGTGCGCATTGAGGCACCACTTCTCTGTCCATCCTGGGGCCGAGTCCCACATACAGCAACTAGAAGGGTGTGCAGCTATGACATACAACTATCTACTGGGGCTTTGGGGGCAAAAAATAAAATAAATAAAATTTAAAAAAAAAAAAAAAAAAAAGAATTCATGCAACTCAATAGCAAAACCCAAATAATCCAATTAAAAACGGGCAAAGGACCTGAACAGACATTTTTCCAAAGAAGAAATACGAAAAGCCAACAGGTACATGAAAAGGTACTCAACATCACTAGTCATTAGGGAAATGCATATTAAAACCATGAGATATCACCTCACATCTGTTAGAATGGCCATCTTCAAAAAGATGAGAGATAAATACTGGCATGGATGTGGAGAAAAGGAGACCCCTGTACACTGTTGGTGGGATTATAAATTGGTACAGCCACTATGGAAAACAGTATGGAGGTTCCTCAAAAAAATAAAAGTAGAACTATCATATGATCCAGCAATTTTACTTCTGGGAATATATCCAAAGGAAATGAAAACACTAACTCCAAAAGATATCTGCACCCATGTTCATAGCAGCATTATTTACGACAGCCAAGACACGGACACAACGTAAATGTCCATCAACGGATAAATGGATAAGGAAGTTTTGGTTGATATATATATATATATATTTCATTTCATATATATATATATATATATATATATATATATATATATATATATATAATGAAATATTAGCCATAAGAAAACGAGGAAATCCCACCATTTGTGACAACATGGATGGACCCTGAAGGTATTATGGTAAGTGAAATAAGTCAGATAGAGAAAGACAATTACTGTATTATCTCATTTATATGTGGAATCTAATTAAAAAATGCCAAAAAAATTCATGCTATATTTTATCTTTAAAAAAAAAGAAAAAAGAATATGTATTGCCTAGATTTGTTCACTGAAAAGGCCTTAGAAATGACCAACCCTGTAGCAATGAGCATTCCTGTTGCTTAGATTAGTGTCTCTAACTATCATTTCCCACTAAAAAGAACCACAGCTATTTAGAAAAATGGCTGACTCCCAGATTGGGGCAGGAAATGTACAAGATGAGCCTAGAATATCTTGTCATACTAGCAAGCAAAGAAGGAACCAAAAGGTTCAGGTGTTGACTTAAAGAGGTTCCCACTGGCAAAAATAGTGGATAATTTGAATATCAACAAAGATAGTATCTACAATGGACTGAAATATTTGTAATTTGTTTTAAATTTATGAGTTTTTTACACACACACACATACACACACACACAGGCCCTTCAATGGTCAACACTGGACGAGATCAGAGACCAAAATGATTATTGTGAAAGCTGGTAAAGAAAGAGGAATAATCAGGAATTTATTCTGCCTTTTCTATTCTCAAGGTAATCAAATAGTTGACGTAAGGGAATTATTTTTCTATAGAAATATTCCAGCTAATAAATTAAGATAGAACAATGGACTAATAATATGACCATTCTGCAAGTTTTAATGACATATTGAATCTAAGCTGCTAACATCAAAAAATGAGAGTCAACCAAATGTTATGTATTTCCTGGTGCAAAGACAATTCTCACGATAAAGTATTTTTGCCAGAAAACTCAATAAACTGAATCTTATTGAGCCTTTAGGTCTAATAAAAAAAAAAGAAAACTATGAGAAATAAAAAAAAAAGATAAGAGAAAAGAACATGTTAAAAGACACCAGAGTAATGCAATCAGCAATCTTTCAGACTGTGGAAAACTCTAAAGGAAAATATGACTCAGTTTTTTCACCATAAAAATTATTAAAAAAAAATAGAGAAAGCAGCAAGAAATTATAGATTAAAAATTAGTTAAGAGACTGAAACAGCTACAACTGTATGGATCTCATTTGGATCTAGATTTGAACAAACTGTTAAAAAAAGAGATAATCAAATATATTTGAACACTGGATTACTGATGATAGTAAGAAATTATCATAAATTGTTGGGTATAATAATGGTTTTTATTTATGTTTTAAAAACAGTCCTTATTCTTTGGTGTTACAACTGAAACATTTATGGATACAATTGTACCATGTGTGTGATTTGATCCAGGGTGGGTGTACAATAAATATATAAATTAAGCTGTTGAAGATGGGTAGTGAATACATGGGAATTCATTATACTACATTCTCCATTTTTGTGGATGATTGAAACTTTCCATTTAAAAATCAGAGGAAAAAAAGACAAACAGAATTTGACCTTCTTATCCATGGGCATAGCACTAGGAGGGAACAGTGTTGGGATTTTAAGCCCAGGTCTATGACTTGTTTGTTACTTGTTCATTTTTGTATATATACACAATTTGTAAATATATATACTTTATCTCTCTGTATATATATAATTTTTTTAGCTACATCTTGCTGTTTCTGCATCATATGAAGCATTTGAGTTACAAAGTAATTCTTCTTTCTTTATAGGGAAAGCCACAAACTACATTTACAAATAAGACAGGATGGAATATTAGGAAAGGTTAAGTCCTTAGAAATGTGGACAGCTGCTGTGTTTTCTGAATAACCAGGGAGACTAGTATTGCTATAGTCATAATGTAATTTTAATCAAATAAGACTCTAAAACAGATGGAATTTAAATATTAGTGTTTTGTTTCTAATTTTAACAAGCTGAAGGTGAAAAAAGTTATACTGTTTCAATAAAACTCATTTTTCTCTGCTTCACATTTTACTCAGGTTGCTCGTGATAAAAATCACGTTTAAAAATATATATATAATGCATTAAACATTCATTCTGCAAATGTGTAATCCTGGCATAATATTTATCCAGTTATACTATTTATTCTATAGTCCACACTACTTCAGTTTTCATGTATGTATACTGAGTGGGAAATACACAAAAATATGATTCTTTTATGATTATGTGCAATATATAAATCTACATAGGAAAATATATGTGTATATAGTATTGTATTATTTGGTAATTATTTTATTCTTAATTCTCTGTAAAGTTTTCCTCAAGGCTTATGTGTTAAGTAAAATAATCTGGACATTATAATAACTAAATAGGGAGACTATATGACATAGTTTTTGGTTTATTTCCCTCTGTTTTGTTCACTGTATAATCCCAATCTCCTGGAACAATGGGTGGCAGAGAACGAATGGTACTGAATTCTTTATGCTGAATTTCAAAATGGTGACATTCCAAAATACTCACATATAGAATAATCACTTAAATATAAGTGATTATATATAAATATAAAATATATTAAATATTAAATATAAAATTTTGGATATAAATGGATCTTAAAATTTACCTACTCCATCTACTCATTTCATATTTGGTTATACCTCTCTATGTACATATAGATACTTTCACAGAATACCTTAAGGTGAGAAATAGGAAAAATACTTTATGACAGAGCTCTGCCTCAAATATTTAAATTAGATCCTGCAGGCTGCCTAATAATAAGGCATTTATCTTCTTATCCTAAAGGAAAAAAACTCTAACAACTTATTTTTTAAGAATTTCTTCCTTTAATACAATTCTCAAGTTTGATACTAAATGTGTAGTAAATCTACAAGAAGTACCATTATAGTCACTATAACTATAACACACAATAAGCCAGATTTCTCAAAAATTCATTTAAAATTATTAAGTATTTACATTATTCAAAAGAATCTCTACTTACAGGATAAAGTGACTTGTCCAGAAGAACCATTCAATAAGTATTTTTTAAAAATGCTTTGATCAAGAAAGCCCTTCTGGGTTTTATTAGAAGATGCTTTCACAACCTAATGTTACTCCCGTGGATCTCCTCAGGTCTTTGGTCACCATCACAAATGTATGCTTTCTCAGATGAAGAAGGATTTAGACATGTTACAACAAATTACTGACAGCAAGAGAGGCTCAGAGCAATAGATGAAGGGAAACTGTTAAGGCGAGTTAGCAGGAAGTGCAAACCAATCATCTCAACCATAGATTTAGGATTAGATGGCCTAGGTTCACATCCTAGTTTCACCTGCTTCTAAAATGTATCCCACTTGTATGGAAAAAAAAAAGTGTCAGAGTCAAGTGTCTTTTCTCATATATGTATTAAATTTTTGAGGCCCAGATTAAATGACTTCTTAGGGAAGATTTGATATCTGTAGCTCATACTAAATTCCCCCTTTCCTGAATAACTTTACAACAAAATTAAAAAAAAAACTTGTCATTTTTATAAAGTAGTTGAACTTGTTTGATAAGTACTTCATGCCTATTTGCCTTATTTTCTGTAATGCTTTTTAATACAGTAGTGTTATGTCTGAATCACTCATAAGACACATAATATGACTTCATCTAATAGATATACTTCACTAGTGCTGCTACCACCATCATCATGTTTTAATAACCAAGAGTGTGCCAGGCACTTTTTATGCACATTAAATAACCCTATTGGAAATATATTATTATTATCACAGTTTTATCTATGAAGAATTAGTTATATAGAGAGGTTAACATGTGTGCTTCAATCAACTAGTAAATAGCAGAGCCAGGATTCTCTCCTTTGCCTGTCTATCTCCAAAGTGTATTCTTATTTACTATGCTTCAGAGCTTCTCTTATCAACTTCCTTGTTCAAGTAAGATGCACATAAACCTCTTAGATAGCAGTGTAATGAAGATGTTGAGAATTCAGAATGTTATTTTATTTTTATTTTTATTCTTGTTGCAAAGTGGGATTTGTGAATGACCCTGTTTCTGTCTCTGGAATCTGACCACCTTACACAACTTGGGACAATCCTTAGGCGTGGGGTTATGCTTAGGTGGGCCTTTTGCCTGCGTCTGGCACATATTAGGTACTTCAAGTGTCCAATGAGCTAGCATTAAAAATTTTCAATTCATCTAGAATGAGTTCTGTAAAGCCAGCTAAGTTGGCACTTTTATGTCAGGGAGCATTTTGTTCTGCCCAATTCCCCAGAGACTCAATGTTATAAAAATAACCTAGATTCTAAAGAATACAATAAACCATTTTGAAAGGAAATGACAGTCATAGAAAGGGAATCTCTTTTTCAAAACTGCATCTAAAATGAAAATATGGCTGGCACAGCTAGCTCCAAGGCAGAATGCTGCTGATGAAGCAACGACCAAAGAATATCTATTATCTCTCCATCATCTAAGGGTTTCTATGTTTTCATTGCTCTTAGCTATGAAATGGGCAAGTGATTGTTCTCTACATTTGGATACTTGAATCTCATTCAAGTAAATGTGCACAAAGGACTATAAATTTAGAACCAATCATTTGACATTATCTGAACAAAATCAGCAGAGATCTAATATAACCAAGGGGAAATTTGTATCCAAATGCCAGTCTTCTGGGTACCTTGAGACCAAGAATAACATTCGCTATTGTCCTACTTAAGGGCACATGGGAAGTGCTCAATTATTCTTTTTTTTTTTTTTTAATTTTTTGTTTATTGCAGTAACATTGGTTTATAACATTGTAAAAATTTCAGGCGTACATCATTGTACTTCTATTTCTGCATAGATTACATCATGTATCATGTTCACCACCAAAATACTAATTACAACCCATCACCACACACATGTACCGAATTATCCCTTTCACCCTCCTCCCTCCCCCCTTCCCCTCTGGTAACCACCAATCCAATCTCTGTCCCTATGTGTTTGTTTATTGTTGTTATTATCTACTACTTAATGAAGGAAATCATACGGTATTTGACCTTCTCCCTCTGACTTATTTCACTTTGCGATCCCCAATTATTCTTAAATGAAAGAATGTATGCATTCTTTCCATGCATACACGAATGAATGAATGGTACTCCAATTTTAATAGAAATATCAGGGCATGGTTACTAGGACAAATTGGTCATTATCCACTCTGTTGTTGATAAAGATCACCAAAATACTGTTTAAAGAGAAATGTACCCTTTTAGAAATTCAGATATGGCTCTAAGATATATTCCACTGATAAGGAAAAGGAATCTGTGAGTGACAATAAACACATTTTCTAATTTATTAATCTTTCAAGTTCCTTATTAGGAGTCTCTTGATATCAATAGTTAACATCTTAAGTTCTCCATTCTTTGAATTTCTTTACTTCACAATTTAGCATTTTTATAAACTATTTCAAATTGCAAACATGAGAGAAATTTTCTGTATATGATTTTAAAAACACATTAAAATGCTATAACTAAATTCAAACACATGGGTTGTTGTGAAGATATAATGAGATAATCTATATGAAAATGCTCAGCATGAGGCCTGGCACATATTAAGAGCTCAATCAATGTTAGATATTATTTTTGTTGTTGTTGACAATTCAAATAAAATGTTACAAATAACCAGTCACATATTTTGAGTTTGCTAAACTATTATGAGTTGGCAATTTTTTTTCTCTCCAAAGGCAGCGACTGGGAATTATCAGCTTCTTTCAGTCATCTCTAATTTGTATGTTGGAATTTCTGGTTTGTTTGTTGTATTTAATTCAATTTCCCCCCCGACATTTCCTACTAACAGCACAATTCATATGCACATATGCATTTATTATAGGTTGTGTCTTCCTCAGTTGCATTATTTAAAGACTAATTTTTTCTAATCTTCAAAACACCCCAAGAAATGTCACTTTGAGTGTCAGAAAATGTTACAACGTGTTTCAAAGTTCAGTGGGAATAACATATACATCCAAAGACCAAGTTTAGCTTCAAAACATTTACACCAGGAAATAGTCAACAGAATTTCACAGCATTAAATGTCTCCTCCAAAGATAAAGAGGCATTTTAATGAAAAATTTTCAACATTCATCTGGACTGAAACTTCATAGTCTATCTGTAGTCAGGCAACTCAGCAGAGATTCACTTCACTTGCACACAGCATACCCAATGCAGAAATCCCAAATCAATTGTCCATTATGCATGAGAAAGTTTAAGCTCCCCCCAAAATTGTGCTTTAACTTTGTGACCTCATTTCACAAATATCCTGTTTAATTTATAATCCCATTCTTAAATGCACACCCCCCCACACACACACATTTCCATCTCTTAAAATATTTAAAAGACAAAATACAGAGGAAAAAAATATTTGGAAAGGGAGAAAAATTAGAGTTCTCTCAACTAAAGACCAACATTTCCACAAAGTACTGATACTTTTCTGGAATTAACTGCTGAAAAGTCAATTCAAATGACAGTGAATAGCCAATTATAGGCCAGTAATTTGATAAGAGACCTCTATGTCACTGTGTTAGGTACTAGAGGTCAGGAGATGGGATGACAAATGCAGATAATGTCTATGGAGCTCATAGTATCTGCCCTCACAGAACTGGTGAAGTAAAATTTTTATGAGACTAGGATTTGGGAAACAAGTATATCAGTTCAGTTTCAGCTACTAATCAAACCTGTGGCTTTAGACAAGCCACAATCTCTCTTAGATATCCCATCCTCATAAATAAAATGAGGATCATAATACTTGTCCTAACTCACAGACATGAGATGAGAAGATGCATGTGAAATGTCTTTGAAACAGAAAAGCATTAATACCACAATGCCTTGCACACAGTAAGTGAAATGAGTTGTCTTTTAAATGAACAAATTGCCAGACTGCAGAGAAAGCAGTCAGCCCCATAATCTCTCACACTCTTTTCCACTATGGAGACTTCTGCTAACTGAACTGTTTTTATTTCTCAAAGTTCACTGACACTCTTCTAACTATACTGATTTTCTACTCATCCTGAACTTTCCAATCTATTAGTTCAATTTTTTCTTGCCTAAACTAGGAGATGCATTGACTGTACCTATAAAGTTAATCCTCAATCCTATATCATAACCAGTGTTTGAAAGCCATCCCACACAGGTAAGTAAACTACCTAAATGCAAAAATAACCAAGACACCCTTCTACTTGAAAGCCTTCAATGAGTTCTTGATCACTTATTGGACAAATGCCAAATAATCTTTTAAATCAAAATTGGACACAGGTTTTGAGTACTGGAACAGCAATCCTGGTTTGATATTGTAGGTCATGGAAATTATCTTAAGTTCTTGAGCAGCAAGATAGGATAAAAGTTACGCTTTTAGAAAGATTCATGTAGTAATGTTGTAGAGATTATAATGGAAGATAGAAAAACCTAAAAGCAGGGAGCTGTAGGGTCAGAAGCTGCCAATCATGGACCTATAGGTCCACCTTGGCCTACAAACGTTACTTATTGCTAACAGTTAAAAATTGGGATATTTATCATTTCTATTGGGAAAAAAAAAATCTAGATTTGATGGCAATAATCTCCTGGAATTGAGTACAGGCTGCCTGCTGTAGATGTTGCATATTCTTCCCACCTGGTCTGCTTGGTTTATTTATACAACCCACCTGGTTTGGGGGCCTTTCATTTTTCAGTGACTGTCTAAGAGGCTATAGTGATCCAAATAAGACATGGTAAAGGCTTAGACTAGAGAAGTATTTGTAGGGTTGGACAAGGGCAAAAGCTAAGAGATGTTTTCATGGAGGACTTGTAGAACCTGTTTGAAATTAGGTAGAAAGAGTGAGGTATAAGTTTAGTTAATGTTATCTTCCAAGTTTCCAAATTGATAGACTGCCATTTACCCCATCTCTGCTTGAGGTAAAGTTTTCACATTTAGAAATGTGTTTGAAAGTATAATGGAGGGTCCCATATAGCAACTTTTATTTTTATGACAAATCACTGCCTTCAGATCTTATTTTTTAAAAGAGAAGTTAGAAATGGACCCAATTAAAATGTTGACAACTAAGTAATGCCTATGGGTCCCACTGGACCTGGAGGTTTACATTTGGCAACTTCTAACCCTGGGGATGCCTACATTCAGATTTCTTTAGGTTTTATTGTGAGAACAACTTGCCTTAGAAATTCCGACGAAGTTCCCAATTTCTCTTGTGTGGCTGTGAACAGATTAGCATGCTCAAATCTATGCTGCGAAATAGATTTCCTGCAGGGAAACTGGCAGCTCCTGCTGAGAGACCACTGAATTGTTCTCCATCAAGGAGTTTTAAAAGCAATATTTTTTTTCTAAAAATAATATCTTACATAGCAGTTCTATTTTTAGACCAGGTAGACAAGAATATGCATTAAATATGTGCATATAGTACAGATTTCTCACACACTAGTGAATACCTCCTCTTCCTTTATAAAGATAAAATTTATATGAGACAGAATTGAACTTTTCCTTTAAACTGGAAAGAAGAAATGATTTAGTCTGATCATTTAAATGACATGTAATAAAAACCTAATTTATGATGGGGGAAAATGAGACTTCTTTCTGCCTCTTTCTCTCTCTGAGAGAGAGACAGAGTGAAGAAGGGAGGAGGAGAAAATGGAAATTGCAGTCCTTGACATGGGGCAATTAAATTCATCAAGATGCCATTAGAAATTATACAGCTAAAAAAACAAACAAGTGGAACTACATCAAACTGAAAAAGGAAGCCATCAATACAATGAAAAGGCAATGTACAGAGTGGGAGAAAATATTTGCACATCATATCATAATATCCAAAATATATTACAGAACTCATACAACTCAATAGCAAAAAATCAGACAATTCGATTAAAAATGGGCAGAGGAACTGAACAGACATTTTTCCAAAGAAGACATACAAATAGCCAACAGATACACGAGAAGGTGCTCAGCATCACTAATCATCAGGGAAATGCAAATCAAAACCACAATGAGATATCACCTCACACCTGTTAGAATGTCTGTCATCAAAAAGACAAGAGATAACAAGCTTGGTGGGGATGCAGAGAAAAGGAAACTCTTGGGTAATGTTAATGGGAACGTAAATTGGTGCAGCCACTATGGAAAACAATATGGAAGTTCTTAAAAAAATTAAAAACAGAACTACCATATGATCCAGCAATTCCACTTCTGGAGGTATATCCAAAGGAAATGAAATCACTGTCTTGAACAGGTATCTGCACCCCCATGTTCACTGCAGCATTATTTATAACAGCCAAGACATGGAAACAACTAAGTGTCCCTCAATGGATGAATGGATAAAAAAGTTGTGGCATATATATAAAATGGAAAATTATTCAGCCATAAAAAATAAGGGATCCTGTCATTTGCAGCAACATGGATGGACCTTAAGAACATTCTGCTAAGTGAAATAAGTCAGATAAAGGAGGACAGATACTGTATGATCTCACCTATATGCGGGATCTAAAAAATCTGAACTCATAGAAATGAGAACAGACTGGTGGTTACCACAGTTGAGTGGTGGGGTGTGGGGAAAATGGGTGAAGGGGGCCAAAAGGTACAAACTTTCAGTTATAAGATGAATAAGTTCTGGAGACATAACACACAGTATAGTGACTACAGGTAGCAATACTGTATTGTGTATTTGAAAGTTGCTAAGAGAGTAGATCTGAAAAGTTCTCATCACAAGAAGAAAAATTGTAACTATGTGAAGTGATATATATTAACTAAACTTATTATGGGAATCATTTTGCAATACATACATATATCAAATCATTCTGTTGTACAACTTAAGCTAATACAATGTTATATGTCAATTATATCTCAATAAAACTGGAAAAAGAAAAGAAATTAGAGAGTTGATATACTTGGGGGAAAAACGTTTCTTTTTGCCCTTGGGAATGAATTTTCCAAGCTACATAGAATTTTCATTACAAGTTTGCTCTGTTCTCCAATACCTAGAATTCAACCATGTTAATATTGATCTGAAACATTTGAAACAACATTCTTCAGTATGTTTGCTTGTTTTCTTATTTGTCTTTCTTCAGAGTTTAATATTAGTTGGTGACATTCTTGTAGTGCACCTCACCCGAGAAGGTAATTAGTGATGTCAAAGAAGTTTCTCTGACTGAGTCCTTCAGATCTTTTCTTTTATAATAAATTGAGCTGTTTCTGCTTGTCAGTCTCCTCCTTCCAACCTGTCAATTTATATACAATTTATATCTAGAATCTTACAGCCAATTTATATCTAGAATCTTCTAGTAAGTTTTTATCTGTCATCTCAGTGTTAGCTAAAGCTCAGTATCATGAAGGCCTAAGCAGACATAAAAATCTCAAGTTTAATTATTAAGGAGAAAAAACAAAGGTGAGACTTAGTTCAGTAGTGCATGGCATTGGAATATATTTTTTCCATGAAAATATTTCCTTTTCAAAAATGAAGAGGAAAAAAATACCAGACTGCATACAGGATTGTATGCAATTTTATGGCTATATATATGAGTGATTTACTATAAAGGAGAAATATAGTGAGTATGGGCAAGTGTCATTTGGTCTCTTGTCCTTTTGTTAAGCAGTAGGTAGGCTTAGCTCAATCTATCAGTCACAGTGCTGATAAATCTGAACTTAGCTCCAGTTTTGAGAGACCTGGCTTGTGTGGAAGCAGAGTTGAAAATAATTTTAGGAGAATATGTGACTTGGGATGGCCTATCTAGAAAGAAGAATGTGAACAGATCTACCATCTCCATTTGTCAAAATGTGCCAGGAACTTTGCAGGCAAACTCTATAAATCTGTCATTTTGCCTAGAGGAAACTGTGTTCTATAACTTCCCATCGGCTGTGGATCATCCAAAAAAATCTGCTTTCCTTTCTTCTCCTTTAGCATTCAATTTGGCGTTTTGGCAAGACCAGGTACTCAGCGTCTTCCAGCCAGGGAATTAAATCTTCTACTTGTAAATAAAGTTAACAATTTAGTAGTCCACACACTTGAAGAATCCTCCTGCCAGGGAGGTGGCAATGAAACTTGTCACTAGGCAGCAGCCATCTTTACTACTCACTAGAAAATCTAACTTGGAAGAGGAGCCTGGAGGTCATGAAAGATGTCCCCTTGATGACCAGCTTGGTGGAAGAGCCATTGATGTGAGCAAGAAACACCATACCTCAGCTTTCGGGAAAGTCAGCATCTACTTTGCTATGGATTTCCTAGAGTGCAGGAAATCATGTTCCTAGCCTGTTTTCAGGAAAATCATGTTGCAGTATGCTGTTATTATTTAAGAGTTCTGAGGTCAGCATTCCTACACTTTTCCTCACCTCTTCCTCCTTTTACCTCTGACAGCGGGTCAGACTGGGCACCAACGGTGTGTTAAGCCATATTCTTGTCTTCACTTCTCCCTCTAACAAGAATCAATTTCCAGAAAATGAAGGGTGGATAGCGATATGATTAAACAATTCTTTGTTTCCTATCCATGAACTGGTCAAAAATTTCCTTGGCAGCAGCCTTTTAGAATGACCTCAAAATTAAAGGACAAGGTAAAAATAATGACTGTTCATTTAAATATATGAATTGTCTTGTAATAACAACATCTATCTCTCTATATCTATCTATCTGTCTATCTATTTCAGGCCATTTCTAAATTTCTAAAATACGTATCTAAAGAGAACACAAGGCACAATCTAATCTCTTTTAATAGCCTTTAATGCATCCAGTGGACTAGAAATTTAAAACGCCCATTGGTTTGAATTTCTATGAAAAGAGAGCATTGATGGAATGATGTGAAATAGAACACAATCAGCCTACGCAGCAGAGCCTTATTCCAGAGCTGGTTGTCAGTGACAAGGCTAAAATCAGGTAACAGTTTTTTAATGCAATGCTGAAGGATAGGAACTTTATGTATCAATGCTAAGAGTCTAAGGATGGGAAAGGGTCCCAAAAGTCCTGTGTTTGACCCAAAGGAGAGCCAAATACATGGTTCAAAAAAATGTTTTATAATGAGATGAATTTAGTGATTAGCTAATTGATTAAATTCTTTCTTGTCTGTTGAATTTTTGTTATTGTCATTTTACCCAGAGGTGACAAACAGATTAAATCAGACCTGCAGATGTATTGGTTTGGACCACCTTCAGTGTTTAAAAAAAAATTTTTTTTAATTACTTGCCAAATATGTCATGTCTTAATTTCACATAACTGAATTTGCAAGTTCTCTTTGAAAAAGTAGAGAATGGGGCCGGCCCCGTGGCTTAGTGGTTAAGTGTGTGCGCTCCGCTGCCGGCGGCCTGGGTTCGGACCCCGGGTACGCACCGACGCACTGCTCCTCCGGCCATGCTGGGGCCGCGTCCCACATACAGCGGCTGGAAGGATGTGCAGCTATGACAGACAGCTATCTGCTGGGGCTTTGGGGGAAAAATAAATAAATAAAATCTTTAAAAAAAAAAAAAAAAGAAAAAGTAGAGAATGTGGCCCCACTGAGACTGCATTCCTGCATAGGATGGTCCTGCATGGCCACAACCACCTGCAGCGGATACTGCCTGCCCTCTTTTGGGAGGAGGGAGTGTACTCTTCTAATTCTCCCTAGTCTCCATCACCCTCTTTTGCTGTATGCCTGGTCAGTTTTACTTATTTTTGTTTACCTCCCTAAACTCCAGAGGTATTTGAGAGATCGTGCCCCATATTTTGGATCATTTCTAAAATACGTCCTTAAGTCTGGGAAACATACTCATTTACCTGTGCCCTAAGAGTCAGAATAACTTAACATCCACTAAGGTATAATCATCTTCATAGCTGTCTCTTTTCATGTACTTATCTTAATTGTAAGGAAGGCATTTGTGCACCTGCCTTCCCTCCATTAGCATCATTTAGATAATATTCATAATAATAAAAGCACTCAATATTTATTGAATGCTTACTGTCTTCCAGATACTGTCCTAAGCTTTTTGTATGATTCGTTCATTCATTTAAAATACACATCAATTCTTGTTGGGTATTGTAATCTCCTTGTTACAGATGAGACCATTAAAGGACCAGTTATGAAAGCAGTGGTGGAGTTGAGATCTGTTCCTGGGCAGTGAAGCTTCAGAGCCTGAGCTCCACTCTGCTGTGCTGCAGGCACTAAGCCCTACCACATTAAAACCATCGGAACGGGCTTTCTCCACTCAGGGAATGAGCAGCTCCTGGCATGTTTAGGAAGAAAGCACTAACACAGAACACTTATTTATGGGGAAAGTTAAAACCATGAAGTGCCGGGGGCTTCAATATGCCAAACTAACACACTTAACTGTTCTTTACGTGGATGCCTATACTCTTTTTCCTTCTTGGAAATACCAATGCAAACTAGAATTCCATATGCAAATATGTGTTACATAAAGGCATCCCTTGGGCATCCAAGTGCAATAACTAAGGGTTAATTGTCATTAAAAAAAGACCCAAGTAATGATCCCTTCTCATCTCATATACAAGAGAGATATCAGTCACAGACACACAAGTTCTGCCTATCTGGGCTAAACGTCCCCACAGATTCCCACTGATTTTGTGACTTACAGAAGCATTTCAAATAGACAATGCATTTCAAGGTAATCAACCTCAGCACACTCATGAAATTAAGAAAAAAATAGAAGAACAAATAATACACCTGCCAGCACTGGTACCTCTATTAATTCTGGAACTGTGCTCTTTTGGGGCTCGCCCCCAAAGAGAATCTCATTTGAAAAACTCACCCCTCAACCATTGTTCCATTGATAGAACACATTTTATCAACTATCATGTACTAACCCTTTCTACTTTCACGCTGTGGCATTTCTCTGTCTCTCTCTCTCGATAATAGACCATCTTCGGAATCCATTCC
Source organism: Ceratotherium simum simum (assembly GCF_057802395.1). NCBI lineage: Eukaryota > Metazoa > Chordata > Mammalia > Perissodactyla > Rhinocerotidae > Ceratotherium > Ceratotherium simum. The sequence continues at coordinate 17,633,057 of NC_141903.1, read as the reverse complement.
TATGCATCAGAAATATTCAGGGCTGCCCTATGCAAAGAAGATGTGAGACTCAAATCTTATGATTCTTTCTCAGTAATTTATTCTCACCTTTAGTCAGAGCTTTGCTGCCTCAAACTGTGTTTATTCTACAGCTTCTCCTCCTCTATGGTCCATCTCTTCACCAAATGGTTTCCAGACCACAACAATGCCTTCACTCTGAACACTTGCAGTACTTTAGGTCTGTGCCACTCACTTGAGTTCCTTCTTTTATCCCCCTTTTCATGCTGCAATCTCTAGCTCAGTCTTCTCTTCTGAGTTCTAATCTCTTAAATACCGGTGCCTCCTTGACATTTCATCTAGACTTGAATGTCTAGAGGCACCTCAACCCTAACACCTTCAAAATGGAAACCTTGATTTCTACAACAAACCTGTTCCTTACATAGAGCTTCTCATTTCAGTAAATGAAACCTCCGTTCTTCCAATTGCTAAGTCATCCTTGACTCATCTCTCTGAAGCTACTCATTGAACCCATCTTCCTTCTAAATATACCTAAGGTCCAATCATTTCTCACAAACTCCACCCTGTTCAAGCTATCAAATCTTTGTTCTGGGCTATCAGCAAGAGCCTTCTAACTGGCTTCCCCAGGGCCTTTGCACTTACTTTACTTTCTTCCTGGGGATGATCTTTGTTCAGTATACACATGGCTCAATCTGTAACTTCTTTCAGCTCTCTATTCAAATCTCACCTTATTGGAATGGCTTTCCATGATAACCATATATAAACTAGCAACCTTTTCCTCATTACTATTTCCCTACCTTGTGTCATGATCTTCGTGGCACATATTACTACCTCCCATTATATATTTATTGGTTTATTGTACATTTCCTACAGTAGAATTTATCTCCAGTGCTGCAATAGTGCTTGGCACATAATGAACACTTAAAGATTTCTTGAATAGATAAATGAATGAATACTCCTAGTAGACAAAAAGCCATATTTTATGTTTTACTACTCATTATGGTATCTAGCTCAGTCTGAAACACAAAGAGAAGATTTAGAAACTGATTATTTGCTTCTCCACATCCTTCATTATTCAGGAAGCTACTTGAGTGCAGGAGCTGAACTAGTTCTCAGACACCAGCATAAATCATAGCCCACAGTAAGCATTCAATAACTATTTATCAAACAAATGACTTCAAAACACCAACCAGGAAGAGATAAAGTTTAAATCTTTAGGAGAGAGGTTACAAATTGTTAGCCAGGGGTCTAAATATTATAATATGAATACATAAACATATAAATATAAATATATATGCATGTATAATATGTATACATTATGGATATGTACATATTGGCAAGAGATTTTCACATATTGAGGTATATGGGGTAACTATCCGGGTTCAAAACTGATTCGGCTTGAACTAAAAAGCCTGACTTATGGCTATCAAACATACATTGTGCATCCGCTTAATCAGTAAAGTAAAGAATGCACTCTCTTAAGATAAGAATGCATATTTCCCCTCCTACACCCTATTGGTAACGCCCTATTGGTAAGGCCCGGATTAGTCCCTTTCCTGACATCATGGTCATGTTGACCTGCTAATATGTAATTGAATACTTCTTTGAAATTTTGATAAAAATGATCCTAGGTGTTTTTAATGTATGTTCTTTGTTCTAAAAAGATAAAAGACTGTACGGAAAACCATGCTTCTCCAGAACACTTTCTAACGTCTTCCCAGATTATAATCCCCACTCTGGCTCAAGCACACTCACCTTATTTCTCTTATCTATGGAATGGTTATTGGTTATCTTGCGTCGACAATATAACATGTATATATATATATATGGGTATATACATATATAATATATAAATATAAATGCATCAATATAAAAATTAATAAATAATATAAATATAATATAAAGACAAGTGTTGCTTAAAAATAATTTCATATAAAAATTAAGGTATCTAGTTTCCCTTGAAAAATCAGAAGATCTAGCAACAGTGGCTTGGTGTCCCCTCCTGGAAGCCGTCAGCTGGAGTTGAAGAGTGACTCCTTGCTTTAGAAAGGTTATGTCATACACTCCCTGCTTCACTCGTGGATGACCACCATAGCAATCTGCCTTTGTGCAAACAACAACCCCCCTCATTCTGTAACTAAAAATGGCTTCTGGGAAAAGAATATTATAGCAAGGATAAAAATGAGGGTTTTTGAGGCAAAATAGACTTGGTTTCCAGTATTAGCCCCATCGCTTCTAGCTGTGGGCTAGGAAACTTTTACTTAAATTCTCTAAATCTCAGTTTTCTCACATGTAAAAGAGGGGTAACACAAGCACATTGTAAGGTTTAGTAAGATAATGTCTTTAAATATCCTTGCATTTTAAAATACTCAATGAGTGTTAGTTATATATCAATAATAATGATTAGGCTGATAACTCTTACCAGAAACCAGGAAAAAAAAAAATCCTACTATTTTTGGCTTATCATTAGAAAATACAATCATCGTTTTAGGTTCTATCATTGACCATATCACTGGGTACCTTAATCTTCTGTTGCTGCTGCTACTTAATATATAGTCAAGATGAAATATCTCCTTGAATAAAAGTGTGCGTCTTGATTTTTTTTTAAAATTTCTCCATCAAATCCACAGGATTAAGCCAGTTAGACAGGCCTGCATTCATCATTAAAAATTCAGTACATTTTAAAAACCTGAAATCATTTATTGGGTATTACATAGACATAGCCTCAAACATCTTTATAGCAGAAATAGAAAACAAAAGCGAGGGAGAAGCCTCTTTGGGATACAAGTGATGAATTGATGGACGGAGCATTAATTAACCTTAGTTTATGCTAATAGCAGAGATGATGGTAATGGAGCCAACTTCCCACATATACAAATGATTGAACTCGAATCAGACATGGTGTCAAGAGAATTCTAGGATATAGATGAACTTAAACTTCATAAGTACCTGGCTAATAAGGCCCAACCGAGGTAAATGAGGGAATTTTCACATGTGAAAAGATGAGAAAGAATGCCTCTTTCCTAAGTTGAAAGTAGTTTAGAACCAGAATAAAAGAAGAAATTCAAGAGTTATTTGGGGGAAGAGGCTGCAGAAATCCTTAAACTTTTGGTCTCATTTGCTGTTTATGTAAAGATATTTATAATACTGTCAGATTTTACAGGGAATTAACCAATGGGTTAACTGAATATAATTTTGTAACTAAATGTAACTTATCTGTGGTAAAACATAATACTTCCCGCCCTAACATTAACCAATATCAAAGATAATATTACTATCTTGAATGTTGATAGAAAACAATATAACCTATTATACACTCCACTTCCTGCAATGCAGGAAGTGCATTTAACTACCACTGTAATCATGGTCTATTCCATTGCAGGTACAAGGCAAACAAGTCATGCAATAGAAGTGGGGTGGGAGGAAACATTTTGGGAAATAAATATTTACTGCATATTTCAAAATGTTTGAAAAAGTAGCCTTGGTATATACAGTAAGGAGAGCAAATGAGGAAGGAGGTAAAGAAGAAAAAAACAGAGAAAGAAGAATAAATTCGGGGCAAAACCTAGGGCAGCTAAGGAAGTTATTTAAAGATACTTGTCCCAGTAACAATATTTAAAGCTTTATCTAAATTAAGGGAAATTTTATTTAAACTATTTCTGCTCCATATCTGAAATAAAGCTTTTTTTCAATGTAAGTCATAATTGTCAAGCTTTGAAGTTTTGGTAAATAACCTTTAAAAAATGTATACGGGTATAAACATCACTTAGTGAGTTTTGTGTCCAAAGGGTCAGTGTGTATGTGGGTTGACACCAATGTGGAATAAGCCTTGGTAGCCCACTAGCATTACCTAAAATCCCAACAGAGGAACAGGGAATCTATACCTTGAATTTGCTTCTCTACGGGTAATAATCATGGCTTATTTTCAAGAATTAGTCATAAATCTCCAAACTAAGTTTTTCATTTTTATAGAGAATGTTTACTGAGGGAGAAATATAACATATGATACCATTACTGAGAGATTAAACGCACATCACTGAGGAAAGCATATTCTCAGCAATAAATGCAGTTGAAATCATTCTACCTGACAAGATTTTTAACGCTATTTAGCTATTTGAAGTCTTTATTAAAAAAATAAATACATAAAACAATTAAAAAACAAAGTTGCCAATGCCTCCTAAAGAGAAACGAATAAGAATTGTTCTAGACTGTTCTTTGATGGCAGGGGCCACTTTAAGCTGGAAAGAAATTTACACAATGTTCCAAGATAAATGCTCAATGTGTTATTAAATAACCGGTTTTGGCTAAGTTATGCATGGTCTAGGAGCCCAGAGAGTTCAACCCTTATTTTTATCATTTCAGAAAGCCCTTATTAAATGCATAAACCAGTTATTTAGTATGTGAAACTTACTTTCCTACATAAAATATAAAAGGTGGCTACGTTTGCAGACCAGCTCACAAAATCTTTTTTAACTCATAAACTGTCTAAAAATAATATTAAACTTACTGCTAAATATTTAACCACCATGAATAAGGGTATTTAGATTGGGAATCCAGTTAGAACTTCCCTCTGAGGATTCCAGTTTCAACTTTACTATTCTCTCTTTCCTTGAGATTGAGAACTTTGGGAACTGTGATGGTAAATATTTAAGAGAATGGGTCTGTTAGCTTTCTACCTTTGAAAAATTTATTTAACCTTTTGGAAGCTGTGTTTCATCATCTGTAAATTGGAAGAATAATCAAAACTAATAAGAGGTTGTTGTGTGGCTTAAATAAGCTAAATTATGCAACTGGGTAGCACATAGTAAATATTTAATAAAAGTTGTTAGTACTAATAATGAAAGTAAAAATATTCAGTCTTAAGTACTATCCTGAAATATGAACTTCCTGAGGGAAGAAGCCATTGTTTCCACTTCAATCTTAATTTCCTACAATGCCTGTAACTAAATGTATTCCCAATGAACTCACTCTAAGTCTTTAAAACCAGCTAATGACAAGACATATTTGGATTAAGGTCACGTGATTTTTTTTGCGGTTCTGGGGGCAAACACCTATGTTAAACAACTGGTACCATTTCTGGCTTTGAGCTAATAGCAATCAGGGTGATGTGATTACTTGGACGCACAAGTGAAAAAGCTGTTATGACAATTTCTGAGATTGAATAAAAGGCATTTCCCTAATTAGTCCTATTTTACTAAAAATAAAACTTGATATAAGTAGATTACCATTACTCTGGTTTGAAAGGTACTGCCATTAGAAGTAAAATCCTGCAAACCCGTAAGTCTTAATAACACAATACGTAGTATGTTTGAAAAGCACATATTTAAATTTTGAAGCAAAATTGGGAGATATAAAATGGAATCAGTTACAGTTTAATTCAAGCCGGAGTGCCTGATGGAATTTTGAATATAAGGTGCAGAGGGGTCCACTCACACAGATCACAGTAGAGTTAGTCAAAATGGATGAGCGCTAGTCATGCATTTTAAAGATAAGGCAATCTAGAAAAGTGGCTTTCTAAAGTCACTCAACTAGGCTAGAAATTTGATCTCCTCATTCTCATAACTCTTCACTAAACCACCCTCTCTTTTTTCTAGCTCAAAGTACCTTAGAAATGATATTAGTTATCACTTTAAATGAAACATATAAAACACACTTTGGGTCTTTCACAAAACATGTACCTGACCTTCTCTGTTCACCTACCCTAAATTAGGTTCTGGGCATACAAAGAATGACTAAAACAGAAAGGTGAGGTCTCCACAGTCTGGTGCTAAGTGAAATAGGGAGTTATCTATATATAAACCCATTATAGTTGTCTAAACAATATAAGGCACGTGTTGAAACTAAACACCAACAAAAACAAAAGCAAAAAGAAAATGGCTGACAATGCAGGCCTTGATACTCATTTCCATGCTGTGAAACTTATAATGAGCTTCAAACACACCTCCTCAAAATTCCGAGAATAATCACTACTGCGGAGTTTGTGTTTTATAATTTCCTGAGTTTTAAGGATTTTGCCTTTTTTTCTGAGATGTGTGCTTGTATTTGTAAACATTTCAAATATTTGAGCAAAAAAAACCTCACAGCAATTACAGAGCAATAGGCCTACAAGATGATCTTTATTAAGGTATTTCAAATAATACATTCTCAAATTTCATTCCATTCCTATTACATTGGTTCTCCTCTTCCAGGTGCTAAAGTATTCTGGATGATGAGTCTCTGGCCATGGAGCAGATTTTCATACATTATTTCTAGTATCCGTTAAAATAAGACTTCACTGCCCACCACTTCCAATTATCTCCTCTCCCTGACTCAACTTAAATTGCACCATTAGCACTTCCTTTGGTTGAAATGAAGCTTAAGGTTTAACACATGTTAAACTGAAATGCTGCTCCTGGAAGGGGTAACACTTGAAACCATTGTCCGTTGTTTGTGCCACAGTGTGAACGTGCTGAATGCATTCTTTCTAGAGAGCAAATGTGATAAAATACGGGAAAAAGCCTGAGGAGGAAAGGGCAAGGGGCAAAAACAGAGGCAAAAGTAACAACTATAGTAATAGATGAGAAATAATAAGATAAGAAATACTTGCCAACTTTATAGAGTTTATCTTATTTAATTACTTTTTAAATGACTTCTCTATTGGTCCTTAAATTTTTTTGTTTGGGGCCCTGCCTCTATAGAATCTGATTCATTAGGCTTGAGTCCAGAAGTCCACATTTTAAGCAAATATCCTAGGTCAGTTTGATGCAAATGGTTCGAGAACCACATATTATCAAACATCCCTCAGAAACAGAGTCTGTTATTATTGGAATCAGGTCTGCCTTATTCTATAATTGTATAATGAAAAAATTTCCTTCCACAAAATTTTACCTCTTTGGGAACTTAATTACCTCTGAGAGTATGAACTTGGGCAATGGAAAGCAATTATATTATTTTACAAAAAACCAGATCATCTTCACTGTAGCTTATTAAAATTCTGGACTTTACACATTCCTTTCTCTTTCTTTTTCTTACTGACGTGCTCACGTGTTCTATATACCTCTATTTACAACCCAATTGTACCAGTTTTGTATGCAACTGCATCTACAAGTAACAACTTCTGACTTGGAGAGTTAAGAATTAAGCTGCATTGTGACTGTTGGGGGGAATTAGCTTTCTGTGCAGTTTCAGGAGCAACGCTGAGTCATTAACCTTTCTGTTCACAACTTGCAATGCCCTTGTGAAAAACGAATCTGACTTTTGAAAATTAGAAAACAGAGTTTCTGGAGCTGAGTTCAATCAAGCTTTAAGTAATGCAGAAACTTTTGACAACACAATGCTGCAAATGTGAGGGTGAACATACACTTGTCACATGGGATCAGAATGAGAGACTGTATAATGAGGTGGAAATAAAATGGTTGTGTATTGGTACAACACATTGTGACAAGAGATCAATTGTTCCCAAGATTTTACAAGGGGAAAAAGAAATGGGCTTTACCATATATGAGGGTGAAGAGAAAGGGTCAAAAGAAATATACACAAATGTCAAGGGCTCTAAAATAGATCTTTACCTGACTTCACAGCCTCTACCACAAAGCTTCAAAACAAGAGAAGATACTGAATATCATGTTTGTACCCAGATGGAAGATTTAGGGGGACCCTCAACCCTCTCTGTACATATGCTTATTTCTCTTTTAATCTTTTTCAGTAGAAGAAACATGAGCTTTGGAACCAGGCAATCTTGGGTTCAAATCTCAGTATTTGCATTTATCAAGTTGAGTGGCCTTGGGCAAATCACTTAAACTTTCAGAGCCTCAGTTTCTACAAGTCTAAAATGAACATCACAATATCTACTATTGGCACCACTGTCAATGCGTCAAGCATTGAGTATAGCTCCTTTGACGTACGAAGTGTTCAATAAATGGAAGCCATTACCACCAGAAGTACCACCAGAATAGCATTATGGGCATGAAGATTTAGGATGAAGAAAAGGATATGAAGTGAACTTGTCCCCTCCTCCACAGATAGGCAAGAGAGGTACCCAGGGTAGAGGACTAGGGGTGAAAGGGAGAGTCTACAGGTGACTTGGATGAATAATCCATTTATTATGTGCAGAGATGTATTCTGACATGGTTGACTGGTTGAGGTCTTAGGATGTGGCCACGTCCTTATGGGAGGGGATGGGCTTTATTCTGAATGGGGTGAGTGGATATTCAGTGTGTTCTTTACAGAAGGAAAAATGTCCTCTGCCACTTGGAGGCAGGTCAGGAGCCAGGTAGGGTGATACTCCCTAGAAGTCTCCAAGCTGAAGATGAAATAAGAAAGCATACTGAAGTGGTTGACAGCGTGAGCTTTGGAGTAGTCAAACTCAGATTCAAGCCCAGTCTCTGCTGTTTTTTAGCTTGGCAATTTAGACCAAAAGATTAACCTCTCTCAGCTCAGTTTTTTCTTCTATTAAATGACCGTTATATCTATTTCATAAATCTGGTGTGTGCATCAACTAAGATCATATTTATAAACACACAGTACAGTATTAGATATACACTGTATTTTCAATACGTATTAATCCATCACTATCATTATAAGATATATTATTTGGCTGCATCTTAGGCTTCCTGTTCATTTCCCTTTTGGTACTGTCACACCTTTAGGGAAGTGCTATTCAAATAGTCAATCTAATCTCAGTCTTGCTGTGCAGATTAAAAAAATTTCCTTTGTCTATACTTGATCCAAGACATTGAAGAGAAAAAAAGGGACAGAGAAGGGAGAAGGAAGAGGAAGATGGAAAAGAACCTGCAAGTGGCAGATGAAGACTAATGTCAGGGCTACGTGGCTCAGCTCCCCTTCCTTCCAGGAAGGGTTCTGCCCTCTAGAGCCAACCTGAAAAACCTGGGCAGTGTGTTGTTATGGCATAAGGAAGTATTTCATCACAGACTTTTCTAACATCACAGACTTTTCTAAAGTTATTTAGATATTCATCAGGTTGAGGGGATACAACACTGAAGTTCCCTATCTCCTAGAGCAGCACAAATCCATTTATCCTCCATTGCTTCCACTGATCATAGTTTGAACTTTCACAACCCTCTATTTGGGTCTTAGTCTTCAATCTCGTAAGTGAATGATTCTATATCAATAATGCTTCTGCTTATTCTAAGCCATTCTCTTTTCTCACTGGGTAAATGAACATTTACTATCACTCTATTTAATATCACTGTGTGTCCTCCTTCACCTTTTACCTCAGGTCTTGCTCCTTCCCAGCCATGCTCATTGTCATTTGACTTGTCTCCCAAAGATGTAAATTCTACTCATTGGTTTAGAATCTTCTGGCTTATATGACAAGTTATGTTTTTGTCTCTTATATATAATAGGATTGGTAGCCCCATGGCTCAGTTCTAAATCACAGTTCCATACTCACCCTGCAATCTGGTCATATAGGTCTATTCTTCACTTTGACAAACTAAGCTTCCATTCTCCTCTCAAGCAACTCTGTGGATACCCAGAGCCTTCCAGTCCTGCCATCCACCCCCTTGCACCAGTCTCTTGGCAACCTCTTCTGAGGAAAGGCTGCCAAGAATTCAACAAACCTCTGCTCATTTTTCAAAATTAGCTCTGGATGGACATCAAAATGATGAGGTTTTAAAGACTTAATTTTTTCTTCTCCCTTTGTCTATTCAAGTGGGTTTTTTTCCCCATTTTTTCTTAGATTTTAGAGAATTTTATTATTTTTAAATTTTTTATTGTAGTAAAACCATTTCACATGAGGTCTACTGTTTTAACAAAGTTTTACGTGTACCATATAGTATTGTTAACTATAAGCACAATGTCGTACAGCAGATCTCTAGAACTTATTCATCTTGTATAACTGAAACTTTTCACCTATTGAATAGCAACTCCCCATTTTCTCCAACCTCCAACCCCTGGCAACCACCATTCTACTTTCTCCTTCTATGAGTTTGACTATTTCAGAGTCCTCAAATAAGTGGAATCATACAGTATTTGTCCTGCTGTGACTGGCTTTTTATGGACTATTCCAAACATATACTAAAAACAAAACAATTTAAATAACAGTCATGTTTTCATCGCCCAGCTTTAAGTATCATCATTTCATGGCCAACTGTTTATATGTTCCTGTCCTGTCCAGTACAATAAGACTTGCCACTTGTCAATTAATTAAGGTTAAATAACATAAAAAAGTTCAAACCCTCAGGTGCACCAGCCACATTTCAAGGGCATAACAGCCATATGTGGCAGGTGACTACTGTATTGGACAGTGCAGCTCTACAAAAGAGTTGAACAGTTCCCTTATCACAGAACTTTTTATTGGACAGTGCTAACCCATATCCGACCCTCTTCCCCCACCACAGAATATTTTGAAGCGAATATCATGTTTTCTAAACTTAACATTAATAAATTAGCAATATGTTATAATATTATAATATATAATATATAGTAATAATATATAACAATAATAATAATATATGATGACATCAAATATGCAGTCAGTGTTAAAATTTCTCCATTTTAATAAAGTTTCTTAACCTAGAGCACATGGGGAGCCTTCAAGGGCTCACCAAAGCTCTTAGGTTGTATGCAAAAATTTGTTAAAGGATATACATACATTTTTCAGGGGAGATAATTTATGGTATTTCTAAAATTCTGATAAAGGTCAGTTTCTCCAAATTCAAGAATCACTCCCTTAGAAAAGTGTGTGGTGAACTGTATAACCAAAGAGATAAAAGCAGTTTAATTACAAACACAACTGTAAAACTAACCTTATAAATGTAGAATAAAGAATTTATTCTTAGAGGTATCTTTTTTCTACACATCTTATCATCTTTAACTTTTTAAAATACAGATGGGTGTCTGGAGTTTTCAACTGTTATATGGTGGTGTATAACTCGTGGAGGGTATGGAGTGGAGTGGAACATGCTTCTCAGTTTGTCTTTGGTATAATTACGTTAAGATTTCTTAGAAAAGTGGAGAATTTGCCCTAGGCTTCTCTTATGGTAACCACACGTGTTCACCTTCATTCATTTATCCAGCCATTCATCCATTCATTCATCCAACACTGTTTACTAATAGCACGCGCCATGTGCCAGGACTATAAGTTCCCTCGATATGGATAAGAGACGGTCTCAGCTCTTAATGAACCCTTACCTGGAATACAACTACGGCTCTTGGGACAGTTAGCATTACTGAGGATAACTGTGCCAAAGCCCAGGGACAAGGTGAGAGAAGAGAGTCTTAATTCAACAACAAAAATTTATCCAATAATTACTATAAGGCAGGCCCTGTACTAGGTGAGCCAGACAGATGCAGTCTTTTCTTCACAGAGATTGTATTCTCCATTTGCACCCCACCCACCATTCCCATTCTGAGAGTTGTGAGGAGGATTGTCTCTTGATGTATAGTGTTTGGGGTGGTAAGAAAGAGAAGGTGGGATTATATAGTTTTGCATTTGCTGTGACTCCTCTTCTTTCATCCTCTGAGTTGTGCTCCTGATTTTTTACTCTCAAGATGGTAATGAACCTGTTGCCCCTTTACATACTCTTCCCCAGGACCACAGGCTAGGCACCCATGAAGTCAGTTATAGTATGAGCAATCCCCACCTGCAGCTGGAGTCTCCTTGTTGAGCATCCCTGACCTTTTCCAGAAAGTTCTAGGTCTCTGATTTCCTCTGGTCTTTCTTAGGCTAAGAGCACCCATCACAAAAGCTGGGATGAGTATTCTCTTCCACTCCAGCAGCAAATATCTGCCAAGTATATCTATATCTCTACATACTCTGCACATACTCCCAACTGAATTCTAACACATCAATCATTTTTGAAGTCTTTCCTGCAAAATCTTTCTGAAAGCACTTTTCTGGCTAACTTTTCTCTCTCTATTTCTTTCACGGTAGTGGTGACATGCAGAGGCTCACTCATTTGGAAAGTTCTTTATGAAACAAACAAAAACAGTCTTAGTTATTGATACTTGAAGTAGTCACTTTACATTTCCTTAGTATTTTAAGGCTATTTTTCTTTTTAGATGGAGAGAAAATGTTATGGCTGACAAAATGGGAGACAGGGAAATTGATCTTAGCTTGTTAGCATTCAGTAGTTTAAGAATTCCCTATACTCACAAACTCTGAAGGCAAAATCCTTTTATTAAGTCAACAAATCTTAACTGTTTACTCTGTGCCACGCTCTGTGCTAACCACTAGATACTGAATACTTGGTGACATAAACATGGTCCCTGCTCTAGTGGAGAATATACTTTAATGGGGAAACAGACACTAACAAATGAATGCTAGAGTAAATATGTAATTACACATTGAAAGAAGAGCTAGGGAGTAGGAAAAAATATCTGGTACTAAAAGCCCTAATAATAAGGGGGCTTAGCTAATTCGATTGGTGAGGGAAAGCTTCTTCCAAAAAAAGGTGACATTTAGGCTGCGTGGGTAGGAATTCGCCAGGTGAAGCTAGAGAGTCAGCTATGGAAGTATACACCCCAGGAAGAGGAAAAAACATTTGTGAAAACAATAAGGAGGAAAGGAGTTGGCCAGCGTGGAGAGCAGCATAGACAGAATGGGAGACTATGTGGCAATTAGAAGGACTCCTATTTTTCAATTTGAAATGTCCTTTCTACCAAATATGGGATAAGCCTGGAGCACACTGCCATTTTACGTACAATTTTTCCCAAAGAAAATGAATTTTGTCTCTTGTGTTACTTAGTCCTTCAATATTATCTTCCAATAAAACAGGGGTATTACTAAGATAGCAGATGAGTCTAAAGACACTGTGTGGAAAACTTATTTTAAATTATAAGTCCACTGCTGCACTGATACTTCTGTAGGTACGTTTTTAAAGTGTTGATACATTTTAAACCTGCTATTCCACTGTGGTCTTTGCTGTTGTTACTGGGAGGGAGAGTGGAATTTTCACTCTAGAAAGATCCATATATCTGTGTTCTGTTCTGGGGTCAGGCACTAACTTTTTGTGAGGCCTTTGGTAACTTATTTAAAAATTCTGTGCCTCAGTTCCCCTATCTATAACACCAGGATGAAAAAGTTAGCCTTGGGGAATTTAGCAGGTGGCTGGGGTAATTAAATGTGTTAAGATTGTGAAATTATCTTGAAAAATATGAAGCACTACACAAATGCTCCCTATGTCATTTTTTCAGAGCAGAGTTGTTAGAGGTGCATGGCAGCATGTGCAGTGGCTATGCACTTGGGCTCTGGAATCAAAATGCCAGTGTCCAAATGGCCTCTCTTACTACTACCTGTGCCAGTTTAGGTGAGCAATTTACCTTGTGTACACTTCCGTTTCCTTATCTAGAAAAAAGGAAAAATAACAATCTCTAGTTCACACACTTATTATGAGGATCAAGTGAGATAAGTCAAGTAAAGCATATAGAACAGTGCTTGTCACATAATTAGCTTATAATAACTGTTACCTATTGTGTGTGTTTGTGTGGTGGGATGTGATATGTGGAAATATCTATTCTGAAGCTGAGTGGATCTCTGGATTCCACTGGATATTTCTTGAGCACTTCCAACTCAAACTAGTTTTTTTTCTTCTGTTCCCTCTTCATGTCCAAATTATTCTGCTAAAATGACCAATAGGCAACTTCCACAAGTCTGTGGTTTGATGCAATGGATATACCCAATTATCATTTTCAGCCATCCGAGGTTTGCACTTAACCTAACTGGCTCTCATAGATTTATTTAAGCTTGAGATCTCTGCCAACATTTTAAATAGAAACATGATCTCCCCTGTAAAACTTCCCAGAATAAAGGACCTTATTGTGATTTAATGCCACAGGAACAGCTTAAATAATTTTTAATATTATTCAACTCTCTCTACAGTAAAGACGGTTCAGAAACTGAAATATGAAATTAGTTTGGCACCCCAAAACACTACACTTTTGCTAAATTTGGACTGCCAGCTCCTTCCATTCCTTTGATTGAGAGTATACAGACCTATTCCTCATCCATCCTGGGAGGCTGATTGGCATTTAGAATTCTGCCAAAGAATTTAAGGAGCTCAACTTGCTATGGAAATATTGGGTTATACTAATATATTGGAAGAATATATAAATTATATAAGAAAATATTTTCATTATCTTGAGATAGCAAAATATCATGAGAAAACACAACACCTAAAGGTAAAAGCAAAAGACCAGCTGATTAGACCATATAAAAATGCAACTTCTCTCTGATAAAGAATTCACCATAAACCAAATGAAAAGACAAATGATGAACTGAGAGAAAGTCTTTGTAAATACGGGACAATGGATTACCCTTCCCCAAATACAAAGTATGAAACATTTTAAAAAGAAGAAAAATTAGTATAATGTTGGCCAAAAATTGATAGAAGAAAAATATCAATGTCTTTATAAAATATTTGAAGAGATGCTCAAATTCACTAGTGGTCAGAGAAAACTGCAGGCTAATTAGAGAAAATAGTCTCTACTAATCAGATTAGCAAAAAAAATTTAAATATTGGTGAAATACTCTGTTCGAGAGTTTGCAATTTACATAGTTCTCTAGAGAGCAATGTGGTGTATCTATAAATATTTTAAATGGAGATATATATTTCAACCAATAATTCCAGTTCTATTAATCTAATATCCTACAGAATACAAGAGTGCAAAGACAAGTGGACAGTGTTTTTCATTGCCTCCACTGTATATGCCTTCCTTTTGATCCCAAATTGTGAAAAATATTTCAAAAAGATTTAGTAGAAAAGATTTCAAAGCATCATTAATCAAAGATGTAAAAAGAAAAATACTTTAAAAATAAATCTGTTAATATATTAAAAATTACCATTTAAAGATGCATTATTCCACAAAAATCTTGGAGAAGACCTACAGGTTCATCAACGGGATAATGATTAAACAATTCATTGCACATCCATATAATGCAATACTATGTAAGTGCTGAAAAAAGTGAGTGATATCTATTTGTATTGACAATGGATGATGCCCAGGATATATAAAGTACTGAGGGGGTATTTACAAAATAGTATGCATAGAAAAAAGTTCTAAAGGGTACATAACCTATTAACATTGGTTATCCCTGAAGAGTAGAAGGGAGGGACGATAAAGAAATTTTATACTTTGTATATTTATATTTATATAGCATGATCAAATACAAACGTGATATTTTGCGATTAAATAAATGAAATGTCCATTTTCTAATCCTGTGGCAGGCACTAACTGGGCCTGCCAAGCTCCCTCTGTCCTTAGCCTCGTGAATTACGGACTGCACGTTTGCAGACTAGTCCTCCTAGGAATGTACGTTAATCACGGTGGAGTTGTTGGTATGACAGGTTTGTTCATCCCCACTTGGGGCTTCGTGTGTCCTGACAGTCTCTCACCAAGACCGGTGAAGTGCTAATACCACCAAATCTCCCTTGGGGAACCACTGAGAGGCTGTATTCATTCAAGCATTCCCCAGCCTAGTTCATCCTGTTGAGAATGTGTCCTCTGAGCTTATCAGAGTAATCTGAAACTTTTCTAAGATTTATGTGTTGAAATATTAATTTTCTGTGAAACCCAGTCCTCTGAAATATATCATAGAATCAAAGAGCATGTGTATTAAAATCATTGGTACCAAGTGGCTGTATGGAAAGTGTAGAATATTTATACTACACAGAATCCATCTACTACCGAATGTCAAGAACTGCTCATATTTTTCTGTTTTCATGCTGAAATAGGCAATAAACCCCATGCAATAGATGTGAGGAACCCCATCTTTCACGTCAACCATTTTTCTTTAGGAAAGAACTATATAGCTAAAACGTAATACTTAGACCTAGGAAGTCAAATGTAAAACTGTATAAGAAAGCGTTAGTTTAAACAGTTAAACTACTAAAGACTAACACATCTAGAGATTTCTAAATGCTACGCTTTTTAAAAGTGAACCAGACATAATTAAATGTGGAGCTATATTAATATACAAATCCTACTAGCTTTAAGGATTTAATTTCAATGAAAGCTTATAAAACTGGCACAGAAAGTCAACGGCAGGTTTTGAAAGACAAAGGCCAAAATGTAGGTTGGTCAGAACACAGACAATAGAACCATGATTTGGGATCACGAACTAAGTACATACATCTTACAATTTAAAGTTACTGTTAGTACACTAAGGGCAAACTTGCTGGCCATAAATCTAAGAATTCATGAGAGGATTTGAAATACTGGGAATTCTGTTTCAATACATATTCCTCTAAAGTGATTTTATTAGCGGCTCAAAGTGTCTATAGATGTCATAGATAAGCTGCCTTCCCTTTGATTCCAAATTGTGAAAAATATTTCAAAAATATTTAGTAGAAAAGATTTCAAAGCATCATTAATCAAAGGTGTAAATAGAAGAAGACTTTAAAAATAAATCTTTTAATATATTAAAAATTACCATTTAAGGATGCATTAATCCACAAATTTATTATTTATAGCCTATCCACATTTTTCAAACTGAGAAGTATAATGTGCTTGTGATGCTGGATTTTTATTATACAAACCATGTTTTTGTTGGCACAAATGTTGTCTTACAGAAATAAGTAATATGTGTGATTAATTTTAACTCCAGAAGATAAATAACATGAAATATATTGGCCATTATGCATTTAATCATTCTTATGCCATGCAACATCCTTTATAAAATCAGACAATGCTTTAGATTTTTAAAAATATTTTTACTGCTGATTAAACAGAATAAAGTTAATGTATCACCATATCTTTAGCCATCCTTAAATTCCAATTTGTCTTCAATGGCAACACTTTGATTAATTACTCTAATCAAAAATATATAATTTTGCTTTAATTTTGGTAAAAATGAAAATAACATCACATATAATACCCACATGGTAGACCACAGGCCCTGGATAATTCCTCCCTTATAATCACATGTTCCAAATAAATATAATTAGCTCTATTTTCATCAATCTCTAACTTATTTTTTTTTCAGAATCACAGAATGTCAAGGAGAAAGGGACTTATAACCCAGATGTTCTAGCCCTGATTCTGTCATTAACCAGATTAATGACCTTCAAAATATTGATTACTTATCTGTAAAATTGAATTGTTGAACTAGACAGTATGTAACTCTCAATTCAGTGCACTTTGTTATAAAAACAGACAATGGGAACAATACCGGAATTTGACGCATCCAAATTAATGCTTAAACCATTATAAGTTGTAGTTTGAATAGTCTGTAATCATCCAGATCATCCAATTTAGTAGGACGCACCATGTCAAAACTGTAGATAATTAAACTTCTAAAATATATTCCTAAAATTCTTTCTTTCCACTGACTCAATGTTAAAAGTGTGAAAAAACCCTGAATTTTAATATCATTTTGATACTGAAGCATACGAAATTTCACCAATTAATGAGATTTGTTTTGAAGGCATAATTCTTTACCGATTTCATATTCAGTATTACATTTGCAGATAGATAGATAGATAGATAGACTGATAGATAATATAGGTAGATGGATATATGCACACACATATATCTGTAATGTGTGTGTGTGTGTGTGTGTTGTGTGTAGAGAAAGAAAGGGAGACGGGAGAGAGAGATAGAGAAGACAGGAGAGATTAAGGAATTGTTTTAGAGTATGTTTTTACCAATATCAATGAAAGGAATCTTTTCATAGAAATTTTCATCAATTTAATATTAGTCTCTGGGATAACTCAATTAAACTTCTGGAATACATCCTTATGATAATATTTTACATAAGCTTCTCTCAGGGAAGGAGGAACAAATTACAGAAGACCTAAATTTTTATTGCTTAATGAATAAATAGTATGGATTTTGGAGTCAGACATAAGTTTAAGGATGCCTTCCATAGACATTACGAGTTGTGCTACCTTGAACTTCACTAAAATTTTTCCTGAACTTAAATTTCCTCAATTGCAAGATAAGGATAATGACGATGATGATGATGATGATGATGATAAGAATAATAGTAATAATACTAGTAACACCTAAATCATAGGGTTGTTTTGACAACAAAATTAGGCAATGTACACAAAGCACAGTGCTTGGCACATATTACTTGGTATTATTTTCCTTTGCTAAATAAATTTCCATATGATAAATTTACAACCAATGTTCAAACTAATAGACAATTAGTCTAGTTTAATCATATTGGCCTTTACAGGGTCAAATGCAAATATCTCAGTGGAGCCCTGCTCTCCCCCACCTTCAGGTCAGCTCTGCTGGATTTTGTGTACTTTTTTAAGGAAGTAAAGTAAATATTTGGGTGGACCAGTCTAATCATGAGCAATATCAGACTAACCCAAGTTGAGGGACACTCTAAAAATACTTGACCAGTACTCTTCCAAAGTGCCAAGGTTAGCAAACAAAAAGGAAGATTGAGAAACTGTCACGTTAAAGGAGACTAACAAGGCATGATGACTAAATACAATGTCCTGGATTGGATTCTCAAATAGTAAAAGGTCATTAGTGGAAAAACTGGTGAAACCTTAATAAAGACTAGTTTAGTCAACAGGATTTTACCAATGTTAATTTCTTAAGTTTGATAAATGCATCATAGTTATGTAAAACGTTAACATTAGGGGAAGCTGGGTGAAAACCCGAGGGAACTCGCTGTCCTATCTTTGCAACTTTTCTGTACACCTAAAGTTATTTAAAAATAAAAAAAGCTAAAAACTTTTGGGGTGGAATCTGAGGGTTAATACCTTTCATTGATGATCAGGCCTTTCTATTAGTCTCTATTTCCCTTCTCCCATCACAGAAGGCTCTCAGCGCTGTCCTGAAGTCACCTATGTTCTTGCATCCACACCAGCACTCCAAGGAAAATGGTTAAGAATAGTATACCCACAACTAACCATGTGCATCTTCTCAGGTTTTAAATAAGTGTCAAAAATACAAAATTTATAGTTCAGGGGCCATCAGTGTTGTTGCACAGAATTCATTCCAGCTCAGTTCTAAGAGCACAACATCTTTTTATTACTCTAATAAATTAACCAGCAATGACAGTTTTGTGGCAATTAGGTTATATAAACTTCTCACCATAAAGACACATCATTAGGTTATATTTTTAAACTTCCATATGTCACCCAAAGTTAGTCAGAAAGAAACAAGCAATGCAATCTTTATGACAGATTTTCTTAAATTCGCCAGTTTTCCCACTTCTCCTGACATTCTGTTGAAATTTTAATATTTACACTTTGGCATTTGACAGGTTTGATTCAACTAACTTTGTCAAGCAGGACCATATGTTATAAAATGGCACACCATGCCCTCTTTTTTTTTTTGTGAGAACGGTGGGTCAATTTAACAAGTTAGATTTTTAAAAATCTGTGATATCAAAGAAGCATTAGTAGGCTATACTCTTTGCAAAACAACTTTCATTTACTTTCTTTATTCACTGAGATAGTCTCCTGAGGTGGAGTGGTGGGAGTAAGAGTAAGTCAAATGTGAAATAGTTTCACAGGGTAGAATAAAGCCTTGTTCTTTTAAAATATAAATTCTGAATTCTCATATGGCCTGGAAAACTTCACATCATAGTCAACAAAGAATATATAGTATTAGTGTTGGGAATCATGCCCAGAGAGAAAACCTGGACAACATATTAAGAAATGACGCATTCTTTGTGTACGCAAGATCTAAGTAAATATATTCCATTACTTCTCCAAGAAGAAAGACAACAGGTACTGACCCACAGAACTTGGCTGTGACATCAACAAGATGTAATGGAAAATTCTGCTCTTCCAGAGTCTAGAAGGCAAGAAATAATACACAACAGACCATCAAACCAAGAGACTCAGCGTACACTCATGGTTCATTAGTTGTCTTTAAGAAGGGACTGAATCACAGATCATGTCCTGTATTAGGAAGCATCTCTTCGCCCTAATTCCCAGGCCAAGCCTTCTGCTATCAGTGCAGCAGCTCAACACTACTGCAGAGGGATTGAGAGCAGGACTGGTGATATAATTTGTGGGGTGCAAAGTTAAAATGAGGGGTCCCTTGTTCACAAATTATTAAGAATTTCAGGACAGTAAGAGCAGAGTATTATGCCAAACCCGAGCCCCTCTAATCATGGGGCCCTGTTTGCCTGTCCCGGTCTCATGCCCACGAAGCCGACTCTGACCGAGAGTTAAACTCTGGGTGCAGACAGAGCTCTGTTCAAACTCAAGTTCTGTCACGTACTCAGACACAAAAATACTCATCTAGGACCTTGACAAAAGTCCATGTGGTAGTATTTATGATTCTTCTGGCCTCCTCTTCATGTAGAAATGATCGGCATCTATGTAAATAAGAACAATCAGAATATTTTGAACTAAAAGGACACCTAGTGACTGTCTGGTCTAAGTCCTCCACTCTCTGAACAACTTAATTGATGTCTGGCACTACTCAATGGCTCTAACTTGGGTCTCCTGACCCCAAATACAATGCTTTTCAGTAACATCATGGTGCAAGAGTGGTTGTTAATGATGATCCTGATGGCTTTGGAACCAAACAGCCTGGTCCCAAATTCTGACTCCGCTACTCCGTGAAACCTTGGGCAAGTTGCTTAACTTCTTTGTGCCTCAGTTTACTTATCTGAAAATGGGCATACTAATAGTACTTCAAAGGATTAAATCAAATATTTCATTTAAATAATTCAAAACGTTGATTGTCAGAAACTGTTTAATAAATGTTAGGCACTAATATTTCATGCTTCATCTCTAAAAACACCTTTTTTGGAAACTCTATTGATAATCACATTGATTGAAAGCTAAATTAGAGAGTTAAGTGGATCTATAGCTACAGTTGAATAACTTTATAAAACAAATTTGTATTAATGAGTTGATGTGTATGTGGCAGGGCTACTCTTGCATATTATTCATACTTTTTACTAACAGTTTAGATAAAAATGTATGTGATATGATTATAAAATTTGTTAATGGAACAATTCTGGCAGGGAATTTTTTTTTTTTTTGAGAATCAAGATGCAGACATGACTGACAAAAGGAAGGACTAAAGTAAACAAGACAAAATTTCACGGGAAACTTGAGTTTTTTTATGAAAAAGATGTGAAAGATATATGACTGTAAAGTTGACTGAAAGATCTATGTGACATCACAAGATATTGTGATTTCCCAGAAAGTAAAAACAATTTTAGGCTGTATTAACAGGGTAGTGAAGGACAGGGTGAAAAGAAGTCAAATTTTAGTGTCAATTAAAAGTGGGGCCGAAAGTAACAGCCCAGGTCTAAGGTTTCTCAATATACTCCTTTTCAAAACTCTTTAAAAATGTAAATACCATTTTTAGCAGTATGCCATTCACAAAAGGCCACGGGCTGGATTGGGCCTGTGGGTCATAGTTTGCCAATCTCTGGTCTAAACATTTTCATCCAATAAAAAAGCAGAGATTGTCAGAGCATAGAAAAAGTAAGACCCTACAATGTGAGACATACAAGAGACCTACTTTAAATATAAAGGTATAGATACACTGAAAATGAATGGATAGAAAAATATTAATCATGCAAAAAGCAAGCATGATAATGCCACACGGCTCTTTTAATATCAAATAAAACACACTTTGAGACAAAGAATATTACCAGAGAGAAAAAGTGACAATTCATAATAATAAAAGGGAATATTTATCAGGAAGACATAACAGTGATCAATGTTTATGCCACAAATAATAGTCTTAAGTTGCATGAAGCAGGGGCTGGCCTAGTGGCGTAGTGGTTAAGCTCGTGTGCTCCACTTTGGGGGTCCAGGGTTCACAGGTTCCAATCCTGGACACGGACCTGGACCTAAGCACTGCTCATCAAGCCAAGCTGTGGTGGCATCCCACATACAAAATAGAGGAAGATGGGGACAGATGTTAGCTCAGGGCCAATCTTCCTCAGCCAAAAAATGAAAAGAAAAAGATGCATGAAGTAAACATTTACAGAATTAAAGAAACAAACAAAAATTACACAAATATAGTAGGAATTTTTTACACCCGTCTCCCAGGATTTGATAGAGCTAGAAAATAAATTAGTAAAGACATAGAACATACAAACAATACTATTAACCGTCTTGATCTAATTGTCATGTGCAGAACAGTATAGCCTTCAGATACAGAACACTCATTCTTTTTAAGTGCACACGGCTTATTTACCCAAGATAGACAAGACTCCACATGGTTTCCCAAGCCCAGTAAGGTGTCAGTAGGTATGTGTTTAATTGAATACGAGTTATAGTTTGAAGTTTTGTTCTTAAATCTGTATTGTTTTTACTTACTAAACGAATGAGCACCACAGGCGTGGTTAAATTACCAGACTCTGTAATTAGACTTTTGGGATTAAATAAACGCCAATCTCACCACTTCCAAATGTGTGTTTCAAACTATTTAACCTTCAGTTACCCCATGTGTAAAATAGGAATGACGTTGTACCTACCCAAGGGGCTGTTGTGAAGATTAAATAAGATTATCAATGTAAAGGGCTTCGCTAAAATGCTCAGCACAAAACCGGCATTCCAGGTGGTAGCTACTGTTAGTATTACATTGAATATACGCCTTCAAATCTTAAAAGGATCTTTTTGTTATACTTTAAAGAACATTCTGCTAATGTATCTTCACAACCAGAAAACTGCAGCCAGTTAGCATGACCTTTACTGACTTAAAGCACTATGAGGAGAAGGTGAAATTGGAAAGATATATTCAAGTAACATTTTTGCACATACAAGTAATTTGTACTCTCTGTCTTCTGCTTATATATAAAGTGATTCTGATACCATTATAATTCAGAACAGCCAAAATTATTCAACTCAAGGCCACCTCATCCTTAACGTATTTTTTCCATTTCTGTCTGCCAACCGTTACACTGGGCAGTAAATTTGATCAAGTTTAGACTCAAGTAACACTTTTATGTCAGAGGTTTAAGTACAAGAAAAATGCTTCAGAATATATATCCATAATAAATATTTATTTCTAAAGGTGGTAAAAAAGGGCATTTGAAATCAATTAATCTAACAATAAGAGTGGCTTTCTTTTGGTGAAAGATAATTTTTTTTAAATTTCCTATTTATCAGAAAAAATGTTTAGAGAAACAATGAGTCACATTGACTTACTCCATTCCCCAGGCTCACTTTTGTCTATGGTTCTAAATGTGATCCAGGCTCTGCCAATCAGATGCACTTGTTGGAGACTTGAATTCAGACCTGAACTGAGTGGCGAGAGACGTACAGTACAAAACATCTATTTTATTAGTACAGACTACCTGAGAAGCAGTGTGGTTGGGGTCTAGCAGCTAGAGCAGTGGCCCCTTTATTCAGCAGGTGATCACAATATCCCAGCAGGAGCAGCGACCGCTTTGCCAATACAGAGCTAGGCTGTGATTTGGGGAATCATATCTAAAAGCTCAGACTAGAGTCTGTTTCTTCAGTCCTCCCAAGATTTCTGTAAGCCAAATAAGTCTCCTGCTTAAACTAGCTACCCTGGATTCTCTTTTCTTCAACTAGACATTCACTTGCTAATCTGTGTGGCCTTTTGTGAGTTACAGAACTGCTCTAAGGCACCATGTCCTCATTTGTAAAGAGGAAATAATATTAGTAGCTGCCATATGGGAGATTGAGGTGAGATCATGTCTATGTATACACAGCACAATGTCTGGCACAAAGTAAGCATTTAATAAATGGTAATTACTACTGATGATAGTGATGATCATGATGACAATAAATATAATAATCATGGCACTGGCTGCAGTGGAGGTGGGGGCAGGGATAGATGGTTGACTTTGGATGATATCATGAAGAACGAGATATTTAATTTGCAAAAACAAATCAGCAGCATTGAAAGTCTACTGAAAGGAACATATCTTCAAGTGGTAACATAGGGAGCCAGGTTCAGGATCTGAGAAAAGTCAGTCTGAGTTGCAATTCATTGGGCTGCAACTATCAAACAAAAACAACAGGAGTCTTCTGGAAATGCTTCAGGGAAGGTTGGTGGATGTATTTATGCCTCTGGCTTATGATGTTCACATCAGGTTTCACAAAGTGCTCTTGAGCCATCACTAAAAATGCTAACAAAGCCACAAATGTGGCATTTGCACTTAATTAGGATCAAGTATAAAATAAAGTCCAGCCAAGGAAAGACAGTTTTTGCAGGAGGACGGCATTGTTGGCACCTTTCCCGAGCCTAAAGGAAAACCAAGTAAACAAGTTTGTACCCCCCACAACTCTCCCGCCATGAGATTTGCCATAGAAAAATTTATAATATACAGTGAGCACCTAAACTGCATTTTTAGCTCTAATGGCAGGAAAAGAATGAGCATTAGAAACATAAAAGAAGGTGGCCATCGCCCTCAGAAAGGTAATATACACAATGTGGGTTTTTGAGCAGAGCCTCATCCAACGCTCAGTGTCCTGAGGGACTTGGGAACTCATTCAGTCTTTAAGAAAATGCTTAGCCTTTAAGAACCCATAATGGGAATCGGTTTCCTTGTAAGTGCTCCTTGCTGCTCTTTGAGTTGCATGCTAAGCCTGTGCCAACAGTCCTAAGCTTCACAGCTGTGCTTACCACATGGTCAGAGGGGTGAGCAGCTCTTGGGCTCTGGGCTCATTGAATTAGCAAGTCAGCTTAATACAGGTGAGGGATGGAAGCCAGTGTGTTCAATGTAGCCAGGTTTTGCATAGCATTCATACCGATGTCCTTTCAATGTTACAGAGCAAAACTCTAATAAGGGATTGTGTGTACTGCTACAAGACTTCTCCCCAGGTTTTCTGTATCTAAGACTCTAAATTCCAAAGGTACCTGTTGATTCATGTGGAAGTCTGCCACTGCCAGGATAATATAGTCTACCCACACTCTATCCTTTGGGCCAGCAGTTACTATGGGCCACGTATACACTTCATAAACTGCTTTACTTTGCATACCTTGGCAGAAACAGCCTAATGGTGCATTCAGGAGAACAAACCAAGCAGGCAGATTTTCACCTGAGAGGTTAGGAGATACAAATTTGATAACACTATGAATTTTGCTTGTTTTTGGTTTGCCCACTTAAGAATAATACATTTATTATTTTGCAATTAAGAAAATAACTATATTTCTTCAATTCTAATGTACTTTAGGTTCCTTTTACACTTTGGTATTTTTGAAATCACGTTATATTTGCCAAGAGATGAGTACATTCAATGTAGGATTTTATTATTCTTATTAATGTAATGGTGAATCTTACAATCGATGGTACCTAAGAGAAGAAAAATAGTTATTTGCCAGATATTGACATCTTATAAAACAGATATCCTGCGTTGCTATCATATTGGCTCAAACGCTGACCTACAGTGTATATAATAATTCTCATGCTCCTTAAGTATTCTTTTTTTATTTTAATCCATTCATTTTACATTTGAAAAATGTTCTCCATGTAACCTATAAGTTGCACAGGATGTCACCATGAATGAAAACCAAGTGTGAAGAAAATTCTCATCCTGGAAGTTTAGATGGGCACATTTCCTATAAAACCATATCAAAAGACTTTAAATTTTATATTTTCTATATTGTAGCTATTCAACTTCTATGAATTTATCTTATATATTAGTGTTATTCAGGCTTTTCTGAGACGATAGAAATGTTCTGTATATTTGCATTCTCCAACATGGCAGAGACTAGTCACATGTGGCTACTGAGCACATGAAATACTCCTAGTGTGACTGAGGAACTGAATTTTTAGTTTGATTTAATTTTAATTAATTTAAATTTAACCGTATATATTACATTGGACAGAAGAGCCATATATACATATATACACACACATATATAAAATCATGATTGCATTTAATGATATAGCTTTAATCACACACAAATTGTACCATTATTAAAAATAGCAACACAGTAGAATTAATTTATGTTCTACAACAGGGACTGGTTAAGTAAATTATGATTCAGCCGCATGTGGAATACTAGACAGACACTACAAATTATATTATGAGAGTATTTCAAAAAGTAAGATATTTGTGATACGCTCTTAAATTTTAAAAATGAGATTGCACATTGCATATGCAGTTAAAAATTACATATGTGTATGAAAAAGGAGAGTTCCAGTTTAAGATGGCATATTTACCTTTCCTTCCTTACTTGAATCTCATAGAAATAACTGTAAAAAGAAGAAACAGTAAAAATCCATAATAGCACTATAAAATAGGAAAGTATGCCATCAATGGGCCAGTTAATTTTGAAAAATGTACAGAAGTTAGAATGTAGATAAGATAATGCAGATAAAGAAAACCAAATGAAGAAACAAGTTTTGCATGGGGAAGTGCAAGGTAGAGGGCCCATCTTCCCACTGAAGTCCTAGAGTAGTGTTGTCCTTGCACCTACAGCATTAACAGGACCAGGGAACTTGTGAGAAATGTAAATTCTCAGGCCTCACTCCAGACCCAGTAAGTTAGAAACCCCAGGGACGGGACCTAGCAATCTGTGTTTTAGCCGGGTCTCCAGGAGATTCTTGTGCCCACTCAAGCACGAGAACCATGCCCTGGAGTACTCTTTTCCAGCTTTGGCTGTTCATTTTCATCGCCTGCAGAGCTTTCAAAATTACAGATTCAATAGGTCTGTGGTGTGGCCCATTCATGTGGATTTTTAAAAACTGCCCAGGTGCTCTAATGTGCAGCAAGTTTGAGAACCTATGCACTAGAGAATTTGCACACTGAGTGAGGAAGTTCACAGAGTAGGAGCCACCATGGAACCACCACACCCGTCCTCTTGCTTTTCCTACATCTAGCTGTGGTAACTGCACCCAAGATAACGCTGGAAGAAAGCTCCTTAAACGAAGTGGGGCTGCCTGGGTTCCTAGTATAGATATTGGGCTGAAGAGAGTATCAGAACAGAGCCCCAGATAGCCTTGGGCACCTCTACAAATGGAGAAAATAAAAGATAAGTTGTAGTTCCCTCAGTTCTCTCTGGGAATGAAGGAGTGAAATAATTTAAGGTGCTTAAGCCTCAGATGAGTCTTGCTACCTATGAAAGGTCCTGGCCTACTCTCCTGAAGAGGGAGGCTGTCTGGTCTGCATGCCCAGTTCTCCTCCTGCCCCCGCCCTATTCAGGGAAGAGGCTGACTATGGAAACAATCATAGAAAAGTGCTGAGGAAACCTGCATCAGTTCAGAAAACCTAACTCAGTAACTTGTTCTGGTCAAAGTAGGCTTTTATTTACAAATATGAATTGACTACTAAGATCAGCAGACATAAGGAAAACCATCAGCATAAAAAAGAAAGACCACAATAAACAAACGTACGTCATCACAGGGGCCAGCCCTGTGGTGTAGCGGTTAAGCATGCGCGCTCCGCTGCTGGCAGCCCGGGTTCGGATCCCGGGCGCACACAGACCACCACTTGTCAGGCCATGCTGTAGCGGCGTCCCACATAAAGTGGAAGAAGATCGGCATGGATGTTAGCTCAGGGCCAGTCTTCCTCAGCAAAAAGAGGAGGATTGGCATGGATGTTAGCTCAGGGCTGATCTTCCTCACACACACAAAAAAAAACAGTTTTGTGCCGGCCTGGTTACACAAGCGGTTAAGTGTGCACACTCCACTGTCACGGCCCAGGGTCGGCCGGTTCGGATCCCGGGCACGCACCAACGCACCACTTGGCAAGCCATGCTGTGGTGGGTCACATATAAAGTGGAGGAAGATGGGCACGGATGTTAGCCCAGGGCCAGTCTTCCTCAGCAAAAAGAGGAGGATTGGCAGATGTTAGCTCAGGGCTGATCTTCCTCACCAAAAAAAAAAAGAAAAAAAAAAACAACCCAACAACAAATGTGCATCGTCACAAAAGGAAATAGAGAGATGAAGGGAGGACAAAAAAATCTGTAAAATACCTTAAATTGATATCCTTTAAATCAAAAGGACACCCCATAAGAGAACAAGTGACTATGGCAAATGAGTAATCAAAGAATAAGGAAGAGTTCTTAGAAACTGAAAACAGGATTGCCAAAATAGAATTCTTACTAATGATAATTTCTTTAGAATAAAATAAATATTAGTAATCTGGAAGATAAAAATCCACAAATTTTATTTCAGAGCCATGACAGGTGGTTGTGGGAGACCCAAGATCTATCTAGTGGGGATCCCAGAAAGAGAAAATAGAGACTACAGAAAGAGAAAATGAAAAATATGAATAAAAAAATAAAATTTCTCTTTATTTGGGGGATAAAAAACTTTAGATGGAAAGAGTTCACTATTTTCATTTTTCATACTCAATATCAAGGTGCACTGTTTATATCCAAGTCACTACTTCACTTTTCCATGATGGAAGAATTGAAAGGATAGAAGTCGTAAAGTCCAGATATACATGAAGGTCACAGATAATATCCGCATGAGGTGCCAGAGGTTCTAAATACACATCCTAGCACTTGTCCAGGGTCACAAGGGACTAATAATTGTTAAACCAAGATCACATTCCAACAAAGTATCTCCACACAGCAAGGACGGAAGACAAATCCCCCATTTCCACCACACTAGATACAATTGAAGAATTTTCAAATAGGACAGTGATGCAAATTAAATTGGTATGCAGTGACACCATGGAGCATTTGCAATGCTCTTTGCTTTTCCCTAGATAAATAATTATGACTAAGCCCCACTGGACTGTCACAGGAATATTTTTCTAATTTGAAATAATTCCAGGATCACTGAAAATACTTAGTAGCTTCACTAACAACCCCCACACAGAGACACATGCACACATACATTCTCTTCTGTTGTAATGATTCTTTAAAGCCTTAAGGAGATCAAAAGCCTCGTGGGGGGTTCTAGATTATTTAGAAAGGCAAGAAGATGCGGGAGTCTTAGCCTCATTCCTCACACGCACAACTGTAAGATGTATTCCTGTGAGGAAAATCTGAGAAAAGAAAGATTGTTAGCTAAATAACAACAGACCATTAGCAAAACACATAAGCCAATCTACTTAAAATTCCAGCAGGGATGTGATTTTTGTCTTTTCCTAAATAGCACTGCTCCCAGAGGTATATGCATATGGGATCTGCACCCTCCCATAAACCAGTGCTTGCCTAGCTGTCCTTTAGCTAAAGTCCTACATATTCTTGCTGCTGCCAAGTAATCATCAACCCAGAGCTCTTTAGAAATCATATAATCCCATCACTTGCCCAATGCAAGAATTCCTTCTTTCCCAGAAAATGGTTTTACAGCATACGGCAACCTACTGGATTTTCACCAGCTGTAATTGTTATGAATTTTTCTTTTTTAATACTTCTGTCCAAAACTGCTTTTTGGCATCTTTTACCATTAGTCTAGTTTTGCTCTTAAGGGAGACATAGTCTGCTCTCTTGAGAGGAAATTCTGTAGTTATTCAAAAATAGCTATCCCATTCCAACACTGCTACTCTCCCTCCTTAAGTTTCTCTTCCTCAAGGTCATTGCACCCCTCCTCCCACTCGTTTGTTCTACTGGTTCCTCATACTCCATGGTTTATGTAGCATTCACATTTTGATTATTCTGATTGCTAAATATCCTTCTTAAAATGTTGTGACTCTAATTGAGTACAATATTCCAGGTGTAATTTGGTAAAGACAATAATGATGCTATAATGCTAACAGTTGTTCCTTGTGGAAATATCAGTATCAAGCATTGCACAAAGATCTCTGTCTTGATTCTCTCATTACCTATAAGGTATCACAACATTGTAGAGATGAGAAACCATAGCTTGAAGAAGCTAAGTGACCTGTTTAGTTAGTCAGAGGAACCCATACCAGACAGCATCTGGTTTCAATGAATGTCCTCTCATCCACTATACCATACTAGCTCAGAACCCTATTGGTCACTACTTTCTCTGTGATAGGTATTTTGACTCTACTGACATATTCTCAGGTGCCATCAATTTTCACTTTAGGAGTGGAGGAACACAATGCACTTTTTTGTGTGTGTGTGTGAGGGAGATCAGCCCTGAACATCATCCATCCGTGCTAATCCTCCTCTTTTTTTGCTGAGGAAGACCGGCTCTGAGCTAACATCTATTGCCAATCCTCCTCCTTTTTTTCGCCAAAGCCCCCCAGTAGATAGTTGTACGTTATAGTTGCACATCCTTCTGGTTGCTGTATGTGGGATGCCGCCTCAGCATGGCGGGAGAAGCGGTGCCTCGGTGCACGCCCGGGATCCAAACCCGGGCTGCCAGTAGCGGAGCGCGCGCACTTAACCACTAAGCCACCGGGCCGCCCCACAATGCACTTTTTTCTCTAAGTTCTTAAAAATACCTTATGTATATCTACTGAAATATTGACCAATACATAGCATAACCTGGACCCAAAATATATTAGCCCTGTGCCATGGTAAATTTGGATTCAATACCTCAAGCTGCTTAAATGTATCAACGTATATTGACTTCTTTAATAAGGATTATTTAGAATGAAATTGTTAAAAAAAAATAGAGCCTTTATTCCAACAATATCTTAACAGCAAGATGTTTTCATATGATAATCAAATTGGAATTCATTAAGACGACAACAAGCATATGTATAATTTCTGCTTTCCTAAAGCATGGTGAATATCTCTAGGGAGAAGAGATGCCTTGTCTGACACTCTCACACGCGCATAGAGACCTTTTGCTACACTGACCATAGAGGCTTTAGATGGTCAGCAGGGGATGACTGTCTTCTTCGGCCAGTTTAAATGTTAACAAAACCGTGAATAGATTATATTAAAAATGGATTGTCCTTGCACTTCATCCAAGTACAGATGTCAAAGAGCTTTTAAATATCCCTCTTTGGATTTTGAAGCTAGCTATTAATTCTTTTCTCTTTGGCTGAAGTAAAATAAATTAATTTGCATTTTATACTGTAGGCACAGCTGGCTGAGACATTCTATGAGGAAGTAGATAGCCCTACAGATAATGAGACTTACTTGGGATGTAAAAGCAAGGGCCGGAATAAGATCTACAAAGGTTGAGAGGGGCAGTACTATGCTTTGGGTCTCTCCTTGGCTGGATTTACTAGATCTCATAATTAGGGCAAATCTGTGGCAGAATGGGACTTTTTAAATATAATAATCAAAATTATTGTTATTATAGTAATTATTATTATTAATTACTTAAGTTACTGTTTATCAGATGTTTACCATGTTCCAAGCAAAGTACTAGATTCTCTATCTATATTAGTTCATATTAGTCTATATTAGTTCATTTAAACCTCATAATAACTTCACGTGATAGATATTATTATCCCCATTTGAGGAAACTGAGGTTTAGCTTAGTAGGGTGACTTTCCCAACAGTGACTGTGACAGGCCACTAAGAACTGGTTTCTGATGCTGCCACAAAGACAGTGGTAGGATTTTTTTTCTTTTAGATCCTAAAAGGATTTTTTTTTCGATCCTAAAAGGAGGTGCCTGACCAGCTGCCTCAGTATATACTTGGCACAGCCCTGTGAAGTTGCCTATGAAAGAGCTGCTGAGAAAGTTCTATACCCTCTAATTCATTGTAGATCCTACTGAGGCTGAGATTCACTGAAAAACCAACAATGTTGAGAATGAGAGCACTAATCTTATTCTCTGAGACACTGAGTCTATCCAGTCCAACTCGCTCAGAGACAGACTGAGATAAAAAGCACACAAATGAGAAAAAAAGGAACCTTTGGGTTTTTAGTAATGTGAGCAGGCTGCCAATGGATCTAGCTGAGAGAATTCCATACTCCCTTTCACACAAGCAGTTCACATATCCCAAGAGGAGAACCTGGAACTCGGGTTGAGGGCTGTATAAGACAGCCTTAACCCTTGTGAGGAGGGGCACCCTTCTTACCCCTCATAATTAGCAGCTGATATTGGTATTGGGTAGCTGATCTGGATCAGAATATAATAGAGTAGCCCCTAACTATTCCCATTTCAAAGATATTTAATACTCCCCCACCCTCTTTCACTATTTTTCATTTATGAATGGAACATACTAAGTGGCCTTGCAGTATAGTAGAACGTTCTGTCCTCATGACATGATTTGAACTTCATATATTTTTAAAAAGAGATAAATCTTTGACTTGTCCTAATATTCTCAAATTATATTTGGTAGCATCAGATTTTTCAAAGCATTGGCATACCCAGGACAATTCATTATTTCTTTCCTTTTTTTTTCCGAGGAAGATCAGCCCTGAGCTAACATCCATGCTAATCCTCCTCTTTTTGCTGAGGAAGCCTGGCTCTGAGCTAACGTCTATTGCCAATCCTCCTCCTTTTTTTTCCCCAAAGCCCCAGGAGATAGTTGTACGTCATAGTTGCACATCCTTCTAGTTGCTGTATGTGGGACGCGGCCTCAGCAAGGCCGGAGAAGCGGTGCGTTGGTGCGTGCCCGGGATCCGAACCCGGGCTGCCAGTAGCGGAGTGCGCGCACTTAACTGCTAAGCCACGGGGCCAGCTCTCATTATTTCTTTATTAGAATTTATCTTATTCCTAAATAGCAAGAACATTCAAAAGAACTTTGTTTATATAGGCTAGCACATGACTTTGTTGTCATTTGGTGCTTTTAGGGTGACATTCCCCTAGAAATATAGGTGCATGTTCCAGTATCCCTTTTCCAGTCTGACTGAAAGATTCAGAGAAAGATATAGGCAGGATATACACATGGATGTGTATACATACATGCTATGTAGACAAAGTATGATGGGTTGCCTCTGACCACACAGATAACAAGAGCACATAGGTAAAAAATGATGAGAACTGGCTTTAAGTGAAAGGATTGGAAACCTCTGGGGATGGATTTCTCCTTTTTATTTTGGCAAGGAATTTTCATTGCCTGCATAGTGATAAATATTATCAGGGCCCATTTAGTTCAGCAAATCCCATTAATTCCACAGAACTTCTCCATCCCTCTAAATTTAGGAAAAGTTATGAAGTAAGCATAGTCCATACTGACATTCAAGAATATTCAGCACATTATTTCAAGCTTTGTTCCAGTCTTTCTTTAAGACCTTACAGAACTAAATACTTTATCTTAGTAGCACTTTTCACTAATAGAATTTTACCTTCCTATACGTATTTATTTAAATAATACCTATCTCCCTCATCATAATAAAGGAAGGCAGAAAGATTATCTACTTTTGTTCACCATTATACCTCTAGAGCTTATTACAATGCCTTATAAATAATTAGTGCTCAATAAATATTTAATGAATGAGTAAATTCTTGAATGAATGCATGAATGAATGAAAATAAGCTCAATCCTAACATTCCTCTCTCCAAGCTGCCCAGAATAAAGCTATATTTTCCTCTCTGAAATAGAACCAAAATACTAATCATTGATATGGAGACAAGGTGATAATGATTTAGCAATGTCACTATTAGACACTATTATGTCTTTTGCATTTGAGAGAGAGGGGGGAAGCAAACTAAGGAGAAAAGAGGAGGAGGGGAAGGGGAAGGGGAGAGAGTAGGGGAGATGGAGAGAAAGAGGGAGAACAATGAATGCCTAGAGTTTGTTTAACAGAAAGGAATTAATGAGTAAGGTGGAATGTCAGGCATCAACTTCAGAGCTAGTTGTTTAAGGGACAGGATTTTAAACGCATTTTAACAAGCTTAGTTAGTTAACTACCTAGTTATAATAACAGAGCCTGGATACAATATATATTATTAATATAACACCATATTTCATTCTCTTGAACAATGATTTGTTGTCTGGCTAAATATGAATAAGCCCCAATTTTTTGTAAGGATAGGCTTTTTTCCTGATTTTTAGAATAGACATCTTCCTGTTAATCTAGTCTTTCCAAAATCAGTAGCTTTACTAAGATAAATCAGCTATCAGTTATCACATCAGCAAGAACCATTGTGCCACTCAGTGGCTGCATGATTGTGGGCAAATCACTTTACCTCTTTGAGTCTGCTTCCCTAGTTGTAAAGACAGGTAAATTAATATCTACCCTGTAGACTTTAAGCTAAAATTGCTCATAGGAGACAAATAAGATCATTATATAATGATAAAGGGGTCAAATCATCAAGAAGATACAACAAAGTAAATATTTATATACCCAACATTGGAGCACCTAAGTATATAAAGCAAATACTAACAGAACTAAAAGGAGAAATAAACAGGAATACAATAATAGTTGGGGTCTTTAATACTCCACTCTCAACAATGGATAGATCATCCAGACAGAGAATCAACAAAGAAATAGCAGATCTGAACAACACTATAGACCAAATGGACCTAACAGACACATATGGAACACTCCATCCAATAGCAAAAGAATACACCTTCTTCTCAAGGGCACACAGAACTTTTTCTAGGGTAGATCATGTGTTAGGCCACAAAACAAGTCTCAAAAAATTTAAGAAGATAGAACTTTTATCAAGTATCTTTTCTGACTACCATGGTATGAAACTAGAAACCAGTAACAGGAGGAAAGCTGGAAAATTCATGAATACATGGAATAAAACAACAGAATCCTGAACAGCCAGTGGATCAAAGAAACCAAAATAGAAATAAAAAAATATCTTGAGACAAATAGAAACACAACGCATCAAAACTTATGAGATGCAGTAAAAGCAGTTCTAAGAGGAAGGTTTATAGCTATAAACACACGTATCAAGAAAAAAGAAAGATCTCAAATAAACAATCTAATATTATACCTCAAAGAACTAGGAAAAGAGGAACAAACTAAGCTCACAGTTAGCAGAAGGAAGGAAATTATAAATATTAGAGCAGAAAGGAATGAAATAGGGAACAGGAAAATAACGAAAAGAAAAAGATTATAAAAGAAAAGATTAACAAAATTAAGAGCTGGTTCTTTGAAAAGATAAACAAAATTGACAAAACTTTAGCTACACTAACCAACAAAAAAAGAGAGAGGACTCAAATAAATAAAATCATAAATGAAAGAGAAGACATTACAACTAACACCACAGAAACACAAAGGATCATAAAAGACTACTATGAACAATTATTTGCCAATAATTGGACAACCTAGAAGAAATGGATAAATTCCTAGAAACACAAAATCTACTAAGAATGAATTATAAAGAAATAGAAAATCTGAACAGACCAATAATGAGTAAGGAGATTGAACTGGTACTCAAAAACTTCCCAACAAAGAAAAGCCCAGGGCAAATAGTTTCACTGGTGAATTTTATCAAACATTTAAAGAAGAATTAATGCCAATCCTCTCAAACTTTCCCAAAAAGTTTATGAAAAAGGAACTTTCTCAAACTCATTTTACAAGGTCAGCATTACCCTGACAACAAAGCCAGATAAGAACTACAGACTAATATCTCTGATACATTTAGATGCAAAAAAATCTCAAAAAAATACTAGCAAACTGAGTTCAGCAGCACATTAAAAGGATTATACACCATGATCAAGTGGGATTCATCCCTTGGATACAAGGATGGTTCAACATACTCAAATCAATAAAACTAATAGAACAATAAATTAATTAATAGAATAATAATTAACAGAACAATAAAATTAATAGAACATTAATAGAACAAAAGATAAAAATCATACTATTATCTCAATATATGCAGAAAAAAACTGACAAAATTCTATATCCTTTCATGATAAAAATTCTCAATAAATTGAGTATAGAAGGAATGTACCTCAACAAAATAAAGGCCATTTATGACAAGCCCACAGCTAACATCATACTCAATGGTAAAAGGTTTAAAGCTTTTCCTATAAGATCAAAAACAAGACAAGGGGAGCTCACTCTCAACACTCCTATTCAATATAGTACTGGAAGTCCTAGCCAGAGCAATCGGGCAAGAGAAAGAAATAAAAGACATGCAAATTGCACAGGGAAAAGTAAAATTGTCTCTGTTTGCAGATGACATAATCTTATATATAGAAAACCCTAGAGATTCTGCCAAAAAAACTATTAGAACTAATAACTAAATTTAAAGTTATAGGATATAAAATCAACATACAAAAATCATTCGCATTTCTATACACTAACAACAAACTCTCTGATAAAGAAATAAAGAAAACTATGGCCTAGAAGAGCAACAACATTGCAAACAGGTCAGCATAGGAAAGAGAATAAACACACACGTATACACCAATCCTGCTCATCATACGGCCTCCAGCAAGAACAGAGAATAAATTTGAGACACTGAAAATAGTCCCACAAAACTAAAAACATCTCCCCAATCCACACTCTATGAATGTTTTATTTAATCCAGAAGGCCACATTTATTTTGCAATTGCAAAGAGATAATATTTGAGAGGCAAAGACAATTAGGACATCTTGTGTCACCCTGCTATCTCCACCAATTTTCCCAAACCTGTTGTAGCTGTTTGCACCAATTCCACACTTTAAATGCCTGGACCAGCCCTTGGTCTCCTTCCAGGCTCTTAGCATCTTCCTTTTATCATTAGATTACTTCTTCCCCAAACCTCTCTCACAGGAATTTAGGGATGAGACTAAGAGGGTGACAGTATCATTGAGGGAAGATACTGTTGAGTGCCTCACTCCATCAAATTTAGTGGGCTAGCAGAACCTTTGCAGGACCTGTGGTCTGGACATGAACCAGGGTAGGAGGCCTCCGCCTAAGGAGAACCTTAAAGCAGAGTTCAGTCTAGCTGGATTCTCAGAAAAACTTACAGCTTTCAATTTCCAAGGTGCAGTTCTGTTCATCCAGTGGGTACCGCCTTAGGTCCATCATGCAGGCAGCTGTGGTGGTGATTCTAGAAGAGAAATAGCAATGATATATGCTGTTAGCTGGTCCACGGTTGGAGTTGGAAAAATTAAATCCAAGTATCAAAGAGGACAGAACTGGGCTTTTAGGAGACTGATTTAGTTAAAGCTATAGTAAAAAAAAGTGTGCTGCAACTTTGGATAACCATTTTCCTTTATAAGCCTCAGGATGATTTGTAAGATAAAGAGATTGGACTGAATCAGTATTGTCCCAAAGTGTGGTCCATTACCTCCTGATACCAAAACCATCCAGGAGTGTTTGTTAAATAGGCAGTTCCCATGTTCAAGAATATTTGGGGGTGGAGTGGGGCAGTCCCAGGACTGTATTTCACAATTGATTGAGAATAGTGACATAGATATTCCTCTTCCACTGACATTTGTTTTCTCCTCCCTTTCTCAAGACCCTAAAATCTAATCTTCAGTCAATCTTGGCTTTGATCCATCATTTATGTCCTTTCTATGCATAGTATAGTACTTTGTAAGTGTTTTAACACAACACACGATAGGCCTTTCGTCTATCACCTGATTTGCTCTGACCTGAGTATCTGATATTCTCATGACCCATTAGAGAGCTTCCCTCTACGAGCTGGCAGTTATTTACTTAGAATACTTGGTACCTTTATTATTTTATCAGAGAGAAATGAAAATGCCCCTTTAATGTCTTTACATTTCTCTGTCATCATTTTTCACTAATCTCTCTATTGAAGACCTACTAGAAGGAAACAAAAAACATACAACCCTAAATGATTTATCAATATGTGTTTTCTGACCAACAAGGCAGCATAATGTCATGAAAAAAACACAAGTTTTAGAATACAACAGACATAGGTATGAATTCTAACTCTGCCTCACTAACTGATTCACTTCAAGATGGTTAATATCTCCTAACCAACCTTAGTTTCTTTGTCTATAAAAAGGGGATATTAACAACAATAATGATAATTTCCTAACAGCGTTTCTGTAAGAATTAATATAATAATTTATGTAAGGAATATAAAAGAGTACCTGACACATAGAGGCCCTTTACATCTGCTGAAGAAAAGTAAGAGTAGAATTGATGTTAAATTTGACCAACTGTCGCTTACTCTACTCTAAGGGGCACTACACTATGTGTTGGGAACAGAGAAATAAGAAGCAGCCCTAGCTGGGAGAAACAGTCTACAGCTAGAGCTTTTCCATCAAAAAGGTCTTGGGCAGAGCTTAGACAAGTAATCTAGGTGGACTGAGTCTATGGAATTCCTCAGTTAGGTGTGAGAGTCCCATTCCTTAGTAGGAGGATGGAAATAAGTGATTCAATTAATGTAAGTAGTTCATGCCTCTTCAGTTTGATTATTCCTTCATTAAGGTTTTTTTTTTTTGTTTTTTTTTTTTAAAGATTTTATTTATTTTATTTTTTGCCCCCAAAGCCCCAGTAGATAGTTGTATGTCACAGCTGCACACCCTTCTAGTTGCTGTATGTGGGACTCGGCCTCAGGATGGACAGAGAAGTGGTGCCTCGATGCGCACCCGGGATCCGAACCCGGGCCGCCAGCATCGCAGCGCGCGCACTTAACCACCAAGCCACAGGGCCGGCCCTTCATTAAGGTTTGTGCTCTGTTAATTTTTGCTTTCCTTTTTAGTTTTAAGTGAGGATCCTAGGGGCAATGTTCATCCTTGATTCCTTCCTTTCCTTCACCAAGACGTGTTGGCTACTCTGCTTCAACTCCTTTCCATCTCCACTGTTTCCCTCAGAGTCTATGGCCCCATTGCCTCTCTGCCATGTTACCACAGTAGCTTTGTCTCCCAGCCTCTGCATTTGCCTCCCTACTATCCATTATCCAAACAACAGTCAGAGATCTTTTAAAAACATAGGTCAGATTTTATCACACCTCTGCTTAGAAATTTTAGTGACTCTCCCAGTAAAATCCAAAGTCTTGGCTTTGGCCTACTTTGCCCTGAATAATCTGATTCTTCCTTCTCAATATTATCTCATGTTATGTCCCCACTCACCATCTTCCAGCCTTCACATTTGTTCTCTCTGCCTAGTCTGTGTGTCTCCTGATCTTCACAGATCCCTCTCTTCTGATCCTTCAGCTCAAAAATCACCTCCTCTGAGAGGCCTTCCCAAGCAGCCCACCCAATGTGGCTGCTTAATTAACGCTCCATCTTATGTATTTCCTTCAAGTAATTATCACAATCTAAAATTATCTTGCTTATTTATTTTTTTAAGAACTATTTTCGTAATAAAATTAAAGCTGTTTAAGAGCTCAGACTTTGTTCTATTTACTGTAAGAAATCAATAAATATCTGTTGAATGAATAAATACATGAATTATAAAGAGGCAAGCAGTTGGTTTTCTCATTATAAATATTTTTATTTGGAGGATTATTTTATTGCATTATTTTTCTTCTGTTTTTAGCTTAAAATTATAATATTTTATTTTGATATATATTTTTTTATTGAGGTATAATTGATATATAACATTATTTTAGTTTCAGATGTATCATATAGTGATTCAATATTTGTATATATTGCAAAATGATTACCACAATAAGTCTAGTTAACATCTGTCACCATACATAGCTACAAAATGTTTTTTTCTTGTGATGAGAACTTTTAAGATCTATTCTCTTCTCTTTATATTTTTAAAAGTAAGTAAATTTTAATCCATTTAATTAACATTACATAAATAGTACCAAAGTTTATTTTATTATCAAACTGATTCTATTTTCAATGAAATTTATCAAATTTTTAAATTCTACAAAAATTAACATTCACATTTTATTCTTTACTCAGGTTTAAAACAATGACAATTTATTTTGGCTATGTGATACTTGCTGATTTTCTCACTGGTCCACCAACTGTTTTTGTTTTTTATTTTTTTTGGCATGTAGATACAACCTGAATTGCCACTAACACACAGGAACCTGTAAATGCAGAATAGAAAATTTCAAAGGAAATGAAATTAGATACATTGTGGGCATACCGAACACCCATGCTATTTATGTAAAATAGCAGAAATAATCCTCATCTTGAGAAACTAGAGAAAATCAACTTCATCTGATAGAATGAACACAAAGGTCATGAAAGATACAAGGGCACGCATATGATAAAAAGAGAGAGAGTCATGAACAGATGCCTGACTGTGTAAGCGAGGTGAAGTCTGCAATCACTACTATAGGTTGTGGTCACACTTTCTGCTGACACATATTCATGGCAACTAGCCATTCACTAACATCTGTGAACAAGTGCTATGAACACTAGTGCTGTGAACAAGAAAAATAAATCGACTAGTGCTACTGCAGACACAATGAGTTTTACTCATGTTTTAAAAATAAAGTAGAAGAATGTGTTTTTCTCACGTCAATAATATTCATATTTATACCAGTGTATTACTTTTTTAAATGCTATAATATATATCACAACTAAAAAAATTATGTGTTTTCAAGTCGATGTTTACAAGGCATTTGTGTCTCCTATTGGATTAAAGCAGAAACTCTGTAGCCAAAAGAATTCATTTGGAATCTTGATCCATACAAACCAGGAAGAGTGACCTGGGACAAGTCACTTATATTCTCCAACACTTGGTTGCCCCTGAAAACTTGAATTAAAAACTTGCCATCCTAATTTAATGTGAGACGATAAAAGTAGGCAGAGATCTGTAACTCATAAAATGTTCTGCAACTTTTGTTATTACTACTTGTTAATGAGTAGATAAGTGATACCTCATTTGACCGGTGGGTTTTGGTAGTAAGCATATGTATATGTTTGTATACATGAAGAAATGTAGAATACTCACACACACATATCATAAGCAAAGCAGAGCTATAAAACATGTAAATAGCTTCCCAACATATAAATATGCAAAAAAATAATTATGCCATATGTGTATATGGAACTCTATTTAATAGATTTTAAGACAAAGTACAGACATGTAACAAATCTGCATCTTTTCCAGGTGCTTTGTGAGATCAGGAAGCACATCTGTTTTTGTCTTATTTGTATCTCAAGTACTTTGCCAGGTGCCTGGCACATGTCACAAACCCAAGATTAAAATAACAATAAAAATAATAACAATAATAATAATGATGATAAAACAAAGAAAAGAAACTCATGGTCATAAGCACTCTCAATCGAGAATTCTAAAGCAATTTTCTGTATTAAGTGCCTGATTTAATTCATGTAAAAAATTCTCAAACAAATTTGAAAGTTAAAATCATGCTTACAGAAGAAGCTACCCAGGAACGAATCTTAATCAGAAAAGCTCAGTGATAAGCATCAAAATCTATTCTTTGGGACTTTCTGATTTATAACAGGGCTAAGTTTCTCTAGGAATAAGTCAATACAACAAATATACTTAATGGGCTTTTCATGAACATGCCTTTCTGAATCCTGATAAATATCCCTAATGGGCCTTAAATTATTCAATACCGCTACTAGGAGTCTTTAAGTGACTCTAGTAACTCATTATGCATGTATCCTGATTAAGTTTTAAGATCATTGTGAAATTGAAGACAGCTCTGCCTTCAATCAAAGGAAGCATCAATGATGCCTCCAGAATGTACCTCATTTACCTGTGGCAAATCCTCTATAGTTAAAAGTGGAAACGTGTTGTCTTTGGGGCTGAATACTATTGCATGATGAAAGGCACATTTGGAGAATGCCCATATTCTGACTGAGCTAAGGGATCTTTGCACAAACTTTTTATTCATTAGCCATTGGGTACTGTCATTCAAAAAATGACTTGTGTCATAAAATACTGACACAGAAAAAAAAAAACTAAATATGTAACATAGCCTAAAACAATCACTAAAAGCATCTATAAAATCAAAAAGTACTACAGGTATGCCAGCATTTTGTACCAAAGCCATAACAGATATTTTATAGTGTCATTACCTGAGGTTTAATGATGCTACCATAGCATCTCAAATTTGAATATGATGAAAGACAGTTATTAAGTAATAGTAGATGCCTTTGCCCCTCAGCCAATAAGGAATAACTCAGAATCATAATCAATGTGACACGTTTCAGGCCTTTCAGCAGATTCTTCAAGAAGGGCTTCAGGAGCTAGAATACGTGGATGATTGTGTGCTTAACATGTGAGAAACCTGTTAGGATTTCAACCTAAGATTATAAGAAAGCAACTTTGGACTTCTACTTTGTTTGATTTCTTTATCTAGACAACCATCCGTATTCCACAAAAAAATTGTTTTTTCAACATATTTGTATGTTTTTTAAGAAAATCAGATGCCTTACCCCCAACTATATTCAAAATATATTCTTCTAATTCACAGCATGCTTTTACTTTGTTCAAAATGTATATTTACTTAAAAGCACAACTTATTCTAATTGTGAAGGATAAAGGAATCCTATAGCATTAGTAGGCATCATTATTAGAGAACAATTAAGAGGTTAAAAAAGGTCAATTATCAAAAAAATATTGATATATACTTTTGCTAGCTGTAAAACAAAGTAATTAAAAACTTCAGCTAGGGGGAAAAAAGGTCCAAATACTGAATTTAAGCATTCAAATATGAGCTAAAATTTTGAAAGTTCTAAAGAGCACATC
This sequence comes from Ceratotherium simum simum, assembly GCF_057802395.1. Lineage (NCBI taxonomy): Eukaryota > Metazoa > Chordata > Mammalia > Perissodactyla > Rhinocerotidae > Ceratotherium > Ceratotherium simum. Next base: position 17,590,929 of record NC_141903.1, on the reverse strand, counting down.
TGAGTCACTTCCCCCAAAGGTACTTAAAAAAATTTTGCTTTTATATCTCCAAGAAGACTTGATGTTATTGTGTGTCTCACACCCATTTTAACTGGGAAAGTAATTTGTCACGTATACTCCTCCTGTGATATGATCTTGCTTTTTGTAGAGTAGGGAAAACATTGCTGTAGGAGCTAGGTGACTTCAGCTCTGGCATTCTCACCAGTAATAAACATACTGCATATTAATTGATCACTTACTAAGTTCCAAACACTATCTAGTGTCACTGAAATGTATCATCTCATTTAATACGAGGAATATCTTATTACTATTCCCATTTTAAGTCCCATTATTATTTCCATTTTATAGATGAGAAAATTAAGGCACAGAAAGGTAGAGTGATTTTCTCTAAGAGTCACAGAGTGAATGGTGGAGTTGGGATTAAAACCTAGAATGCTTGACTCCAGAGTCCACATACTTAACTAGTATGCTATAACTAACTAGCTAGTTGACCTTGATAAAGTCATTTAGCTTCTCTAGAGGACCGGCTGATTTCTTATAACCCAAATGAGCTTGGAAATTCTCTAATCTTATGGAAATACATTACATGTTCTGTGACCCTGTATACTTTGTAATTTTGTTTTACCCACACATTCAAATGCTGTATTTCACAGCTGTTCATTCTGTTTTAGTCAATTATGTAGATTAGCGCATCCCAGACAAGCAAATACAGGCCTCTCCCCAAGGAGTCCCACTTAATATTCTCCCCTGATTGAAGGTCTCCCTCAACATTTTTCTTGCAGCCTATGCTCTTGATTTACCTCCACAGAGCCCTTCTGCTGAAATTAAAATCTCCAACACTCATGCGTAATTGTTTTTAAAAGCTCTTTACAAGTCTTCATACGGAGTCACATGCTTTACTATGCTCAACTTTGTAATCACCAAAAAAAGTAAGATTGCTAGCAATCATGTTCCCATTTGATAAATCATGCGTTTCAGATTAGAGCTATTTGTGCTCTTCTGCAGCTGTTTGGCCTTCTGTGACTCTTTGCTTTTTCTGGAATCTTATCCTCAGGAAAGATACTGTGATCATTAAAGGGCTACACAGGTTTCTGCTACAAATTCAGGTACGACTACGAAAGACATTTCCTTAAATAACATGCCTGTGGAGTCCAAACAGCAGTATCTAACAAAATCTCATATTGTGAACATATGAGTCCTGCTCAGTCAAAAATATGAATCCATACAGACATACCAATCTAAGCCTTTATTCTTCTTCTGTAGTCAGCCCCCTGTTTGCCAAGATTTCCCATATTACATTCCTGATGGTCTCATCTACAAACCCTGGGCTTACCTCAGAAATGAGAATGTCCTCTCTTCTCTGTAAGGTCTTAAAGGAAAGTCTGAGTTCTTGAGAAAAAGTAACCATTCCATTTTTTGACTCATAACCTAACAACCGAAATCTATTAGATTTCAACTTAGATCACTATAAGAGATTCAAATGAGCTGGAGCCATTTACCAACTAGAAAGACAGAGCTGGGACCCTCCGATTATTTCAACAGTTTCTTTTGTTTTCACAATTTAAAACAATGTTTAGATATGCCAAATACTCTTTGTGGCATTCATTAAAATATATTTAAAATATTTTATTTTGATTTGTGACACATCATAGTCATACTATTTCAGAATAAGTTCATCAGTTTTATTCCAGCCTTTTCATTTTTTGTTAAACAAAATAAAGTGGCTCACAGACACTTATTTATAGCTAGCCAGTGACAGACTGAGGTTACAACCTCAGCTGGGTCTGTTGTCACTTCTTCAAAATCCCATCCAGTATTATTTTAAAATATAAACTACACATGCTCGATGTCTTCCTTTGCCTCTCCAGCTCCACTCTCCACCCCTAACCACCACACTCTGCGGCCCAGTAACTAGACAGTTTGGACTTCAAAAACAGCCTCTCTGGTTCTCTGGCTTCAGGTTGCATTTGACCAATGGGGAGTAGACCAGGAGACGGGGGGAGGGCGGGGAGTGAGACCAGGGGAACTGTCCAGGCTCCATTCCTGCGGAACTGAGTCCAGGTTCCCCTGACCATTCCTCCTCTCCCCCTTCAAGTCCAGGATACTAGGGAGCTGATGGTAACCTACTGATCCTATCTCTGGGAGGGAGGGGCTGCTGTTTGTCCCTTTGTAAATTGCCCTTTTCTTACATTCTCCTCACATGATCCCATTTTCAGTATGCCATCTGTTTCCTGTTGGGCCCCTGACTGATAGAATATATTATAAGTTGGGCCCCTGACTGATAGAATATATTATAAAAATGTACTTAAAATCTGAGGTTTTTCTAGTTAGGCTGTCAGAAAATTAGAATCAATCCATTTCTGAGTCCTTTGATTGGGATTTTAGGAATGACAGGATGAAGGTTCTGTCTACCTTAAATGAACTGCCTCCTTCCTTTGATTCCAGTCTCTATTCATCAGAGCCCACCAAAGAAGCATTCTCCCTCCACCTTAGCTAAAGTAGCCCTACCTCCCCCACCACTGGTCACTGTCTCATCTCATTTATTTCATTTCCTTCATACTTGTCACTCTCTGAAATTATCCTGTGTTTGCATTTGCTTATTCATTATTTTCTGTCTCCCTAGTAGACTCAAGTCTATCTTAAGTTGAGTTTTCCAGAAGCAGACCCTGAAGGATGCTCATTAGGGATCATAAAGGGAGAAGCAGCAGGATGGACAAAGGAAGATGTCAATGCAGGTCCAATGACATGGAAGTTGTGATGGGAGTACTGCCATCACAGTAACCTATGTGGGACTGAAATGGTTTTTAAACCACCTGCCTCCTCCACCGTCACTACACACACACACACACACACACACACACACACACACCTTCCTTGAGCAGCCACATCTGATATACGAGGAAAAGACACACCCTATAACAAGTTCAGCGAGAAACATTTTCTTTGGTTGATCCAACCTCTAACATGACCTCACACAAATTTTCCCGGCAGTACGTGGTTCAACTATGATAACCTTAACCAGTAAAGTCAAATAGGTTTTACTGTTGTTGTCACTGCTGCTGTTATTTTTTAAACATGAAAGATAAATTACTCAAAGCTGCCTCTTGTCACATACTGGCAACTCAGCTTGTACTTCTGACTCCAGCAAAATCCACAGACGCTGCAATCTCAGGCCTTTCTGCCACTTGGATCTCTAATGGCAAAAGATTTCCATCTAAATGACATTTTTATGATTTAAGAGTTAAGTCTTTTACATAAAATAGGCACCAGATATGTGGGAAAATGCTTAACACCATTAGAAACCACAAATTTGTATAAGACATACAAATTAAGCCATGATGATTATTGCTTATCTAATCAGCAAAAATTTAAAGAAATTATAATATTCAGTACTACAGCTTCTGCAGGGAAACAGACCCTCTCACACACGCTGCTGGTAGAATCTCAAATTGGCACAAACTTTCTGGGTGGTAATTTGACAACATTAATCAAAACCCACCAAATGTGCAAATCTTTGTTCCTGAAATTCCACTTTAACAAATGAATGTGAAAACAAAATAATACAAAACTATACAAAAGGATGCTAAGTACAACTTTAAAAAGGGCAAAACTGGAAACATTCTATATACCTAACATATAAAGATATTTAAACGTATTTGGATTTAGTTATATGATACAACAACAACAAAAAAAACACTTTGAGAAGAGTGTGGACATAGGAAAGTGATCTTGATTGTTTTTTTCTGAAAAAAAGCATATTAGAAAGCAGTGCAGTAGAATTTCACATTTATTTAAAAAGGCATATTGAGTACACAGTTAAATGACAAAAAGTATACTAAAAAAAAGCAGTGGAAATATAGTTTTTTTTCTTATATTTTCTGCAGTTTCACCGTTTCTATGATGAATGTGTATTGCCTGTCTCTCTGAAAAATGTTAAGATAATTTTCCTGCCTGCTTTAGTCTCCACCAAGACTGTTCATTGCTACTTGCTTATTCTATTTGCAGAAGCATTTGTTCTGTATCTGAGAACACATGATAACGCACAGGACACTTACTTTCCATGGGCTGGAAATGTTGGTCAGCATGCTAACTGTGTCAAGTGTAGGCACTTCAATAAGTTTCCTGTGCCATTGAAATGTTGGTGGAAATATCATCATCTGATTACAGATTCTCAAGGTAGAAAAGGTGATTAAATTATATATACATATTATTTATAAATATAAAAAATATGTATATATACACACATACAGATATCTTTCTGAAGACGGAATTCCTTCCATAAGATCTCTACAATTATCCTTCTAACGTGAATTGTAAATTGTTTATCCAAGTACTTTGCAGCTTCTTGTCTAGGGAGTGTTTCTCGTTGACTTAGTGATTCACTAGACTTTGTGATGTCATTTGGTTGTCATCAAAGCCATCAATCATTTACATTTTTGTTTCTTAAACTGCTTTATGTCTAGACAATCCTTCTCCATCCCAAGATGAGATAAAGATTTCACTATATTCTGTTTCTTGGTTTCAAATTTTATAGTAATTCTTAAATCCATCTGCAATTGATATTGACATACTGTGTATGATGAGGACATACCCAGCATTTCTCATGGAAACAATGGGCTACCAATTTTTGCCTAGCAAATTGTCAATTTTTTCCAAATGTAATCAGTGGTGAGAATAAAGATAAACTGGGATTCTCATTGCTGGTAAGAATATAAATTGGTTCAACCCTTACAAAAGGTAATTTGGATATCAGAACCTTTCACATATTGGCCAGTAGTTTTACTTTTAGGGGTTTATCTGGGGAAACAATCAGAGAAAAGACAAAGAAGCCTGTACGAGGATGTTCATCCCTGGATGACAGGGAATAGTGACGAGTGGCAAGCATGGTGTTTGGTCAACTAATTCAAGACTCTCGTATACACGGGCACAGAGATGAGGAACAGAAGCCTTGGAGACCAGTGGTCCCGGGCTGAGATCTTGATTTTGCCTTTTGCTGTGTGACCTTGAGCCTATATATAAAGAAGAGCTGCTATAACACAAAAGGATTTTTTGAATTCTGGACAATTATTTATTCAGAATTCTATGGAAGCATGACCCCAAGAATCTCATCAAAAAGCAATAGACTACCTTTATTTTGACTTGTGGAAATCATTTCATTTCTTCAGAAGCTTTTAGCTACTCAGGATGGAGTTTTGAAGTTGGTGGGGGAGGCACTCATGCAGGTCAGAGAAACTAAAAACTGAAATTCAGAGAGCCTCTTACAACTGAAGGCTGGTTAAAACAAAACAAATTGAGGGCCAGCCCCGTGGTATAGCAGTTAAGTGCACGTGCTCCGCTGCTGGCGGCCCGGGTTCAGATCCCAGGCGTGCACTGATGCACTGCTTGTCAGGCCGTGCTGTGGCAGCATCCCACATAAAGTGGAGGAAAAGGGGCACAGATGTTAGCCCAGGGCCAGTCTTCCTCAGCAAAAAAAAAGAGGAGGATTGGCATGGATGTTAGCTCAGGCCTGATCTTCCTCACAAAAAAAAAAAAAAATGAAGCTAAGTTGAAAAAAAATGTGTTGGAAAAGTTTCCCCCAAAACACATCTGTAATGTAGGGTTGTTTGAAAACACAGGAGGAAAAGAAAAAAAATATTGCCTTATACCCAAATGATGACAGCTTAGTTGACTAAATAAAGAATTAAGGCAGAATAAAGTGAATCACAAAAATAACACAACAACAATAAAAAACTAGGGTTCATTTTAAAGAAAGGTTTCAAAGAAACAGAAAAGGCTCAAAAAAAAAAAGCATAAACACACCAAAAATGACAGATAATTTACAATAAAGGTCACTAACATATTATTATAGCACATTGCAAAAGAGTAAGCATGAAAACAAGCAAGCCCAATTCCTGGATGAAAAATGAAAATTGATAAGAGAAGATGTCAGAAGGGAAAAGGTAACGCTGTTTTATACGGACAATTTGATTTCATCCAAGCTGGGAGATGGGAACAGGGTTGGAAGAATGAGAGCATGGACAACCAAGTTCAAGAACGGTTTGCATTGTGAATATCTTCCCCAGCTCACCATCCTGGTTTCTCTCTCGAAAAAAAAATATATATATATGGCAAAATGGCTTCATAATTCAGTAAAATGTTACTGAGTATTAAAGCCTGAAAATTAATTGTTTAACAAATGGCTGGATGAGCTCTGCTGTTCTAGCTGCAGAAGAGAGTACCTGATAGACATAATAACAGCCTCTATTTATATAGAGAGCTCAGGGGAGTGATGATCTGCTGCTCACATTTCCTGCTATGGACCAAACAGGAAGCTATGGTCATAAATTCTAACATGAAGGACATGGAGGATTTAGGTTAAATAGAAAGATGAATTGACTGATAGTGAAGGCTATAAAATAATGAAATGGTTCCCCAGGGTACATGGTAGACTTCCCTTTCTGGAGATGATGTGTAAATAATAGGCTCACCTGTCAGAGTGATGTCGGGAGGGCCTAATCATGGCACATGGATGGTCTCAGTGATGGCTGGTCTGTACTTTCTGGTTCATTAAAGCAGCCTCTACCTTTAATTCCCAGCAACTGAAGCAAATGCCTAAATCCTTTGCAGCCTCAGCACGCCTTTGCTAATTTGGCTTGTAATGAATTTTAGCTTAATAAAACAGACAATAACTTGAGGAGCTGCTAAATGCAATTAAATAACTAAAGAGTTATAATACAGCCTACAAACATTAAAGTATTTCAGCGCATGCTTAATGACAACAGGGTTAGGTAAAGATATATTTCTGTCAGGTAATTACTAACAAAATAGTTTAGGACTATTCTCAGAGCACTTGGATGCAACATTAAACGTTGGTTATCGTTTTCATGCTCAGTGTTCACATTAGTTAAGGCATTTGTGGTGGTGTAATACTATAATGTTGCTAACAAGTAGTTATTTCTAGAGCAATTATTTTTTAAGTGATTAAGATGCATTGCATCACTGTGACACAACTGACTACATATTCGCTTTCTCAATAGCTTCCTTGTCTCCCCCCCACAAAAAAAAGCATATTAAGAGCATCTTTTCCTAACGGGAAAAGAATAGACTAATAATTACCAAATGCATGCCATCCCTGAGAGAAATACAATGCAACAAGCTAATGTCTGCTAATTCTTAAGCTACCATTAGGGAGTTAAAGAGATTATAAGGATTTTGAGTTGGATAATGCATAAATTAAAAAAACATCTAAAATTTGCTAGTTTATCATCACTTGGTCAATGAGTTTGAGAAAGGTATTAAGCCCTTGAATTGTAATATACCTAAATGACAATGAAGGAGTTGACTAATATTAATCTATCCATAGAGAGACTACATTCCGCAAGGTACTTAGTAAGCCCTGTAGAAGACATTTAATAAAAATATTAAGATGTAGTCTTTGGCCTAAAAACCTGAAAATCAAAGCCCGGATACAAGATACACTGATCTAGGAAGTTATTATTTTTCTAACCTTGGATACGTTATTTAATCTCTTTGAGCCTCAATAATAATAATGGCATGACAACAACAAGAGCAACACCCCTTAGTATGGATGTAAGGACTTAAACAATGCATAGAAATTGTTTAGCATGGAATAAGAATTCCTACAAACTTTAGCTGTAAATATAAAAATAATTATATTTATTATTTATATTTATTATTATTAGGCATATGTGTTAAGTATGAATAAATTGTGTTATAAGATCTCCGATAAGGAAGATGATTGGAAGCTGAAGTAGTCACTGCAGAGAAAATGAGCTATCAGCTAGGCGATGAAGGACGGACAAGATTTTGCTAGATAGAGTCTAGCTGGGAGGGTTTTCCAGTCAGCATGGAGCGGTATGAGCACATGCCCAGAGCCAGCACATACGGGTAGAATGATAGAGCACCTTGAGTGGAAAGCAAATTTGTTGAGATTTATACCTGGTGAAAGGCTGGCTGCATGAAGGCAAACAGCAGTTAACCTTAAGTTCCAGGCAAACTAGTTTATATCTTATCTATAGAAAATTGCAGAGCATGGTATGACATAATATGAAACAAAGTGCTAATACTAGAAGATACTTAAACCTGATTGACGAGTCACAAACTCAGATGCCTAGAGTGTCAAGCTTATGGCCTCTATAGTATGAAGAGTAGGCTCAACATATGACAACAGAGAATGGTGGTCTATGTTGGTCAAATAAAATACTTCTATGAATTGCATCTGTCCTGAGGGCTGCTGCTAGGCAGCCCTAGATATAATCTGTAATTTTATAAATGAGGAAAGCAAGTCTCAGAGACATTAAGTGATTCACCCTAACTGACACAGGGAGTCAGTTAGAGGCAGCGCTGGGATCTGAACCAATAGTAACTTTATCCAAAGTTAAATTAAAACTCACTAGACATTACGGCTCTATTCCAGTCAGTATAGAACAGTGTGAGCACATGCCCAGAGCCAGGACATCTGGGAGGTTTCAGTGCAACCTTCATTTTGCTAATACACGTCCTCAAATTTTAGATTATTTTTCATTACAGCCTCAAAGTAAAAAATGTAGCAGATGAACACAGGTCAAAATAAAATTTAAAAAAGCAAGCGTGAGTGTTAGTTTTCTTTTCATGGTTTTACGTGCAGTAGAGAGGAAAGAACACGTCCTGGGGAGTCATTCAGACTTGGGTACAAACAACAGTGTTCACCATTCCCTAGTCATGTCACTTGAGTAGGTCAGTTTGCTTGTCTTTAAAATGGAAATAATGATGCCTAACACACAGAGTTGCTGGAGGAGAACATGGAACTGGATAACTTAATGACATGCTATCACAACCACTTGAGTGATAATGGCAGGAAACTTGGTTTTAAAGCATTGATTTAAGAAAGACAGGAAAGGAAAGAATGATTTAATGATTAGAAATGGATGTTCTGATATGAGCATTCATGGTCAACTTCCCTGGGAAGTGTAACTTAAAATGCAGCAACAATAACAGCCAATTAAATTACTAATAAACTACTCTACCATTCACATAATACAGGTTGGTGAAAAAGACCATGTTAAAGGAGAAATAAATAAGGATAGTATTGTTATTAAGATTAATTGCTTTTATAATGCATTACAGGATAGAATTGTGAGTTAAAGTCAATTTTTACAGTTAGAGGAAATGAGCTGAGTTTCAAGAAAACTGTTGAGTTGGAGAAATAAGCAAGATTTATAGTAGAACATGAGAATTCTCCTGGATTTACAATTGTGACTCCAAAAGACAAAAAATTAGCACTTTTTGAAAAGAGGTGGGATAATATTTGGAACCAATCTTGGATTTAAATCTGGACCTGGCATTTCCAGCCCTGTGACACTGGGCTTATTACTAATTCCTCTAACTCTCAGTTTCCTTTTCTGGAAATGTCTATTTTATAACAGTGCTGGTAAGAAATAAAACAAAACAATGTCTATGAGGCACCTAGAGCAATCACTTGCAAATCCTGAGTGAACTGCTCTTATCATCACTATAATAATCTATTTTAGACTCTGAAAGAGGTCAAGAGGAAAATGGTAGAATATTTTTTAAAGAGAAAAGAAAGAAGGGATCAATTAAAATTACTATTGCAAAAAATACTGCAATTAATGCTTTGGACACATGGATAATATGATGACTTTTTATATTAAAAATAATATGATTTATTTCAGGTCTAGAACAGCAAATTCATATTTATACTTTCCTTTTACATAATTGGCAGGAATGCTCCATCAAACAGTAGCCTCCATGACAACAGGGAACACATTAAGTATACCTTTTGTGTTTGTCATAACAATTAGTAAAGCATCCTACAAAATTGTGAAGGCAAACCACTTAACACTAAAAAGTAGTTTCTAGATTTCCTCTGCACAATCTTTATACTTCTTTCTCTAATAATGGGGTTTTTAAAGATTTTATTTATTTATTTTTTCCCCCCAAAGCCCCAGTAGATAGTTGTGTGTCATAGCTGCACATCCTCCTAGTTGCTGTATGTGGGACGCGGCCTCAGCATGGCCAGAGAAGCAGCGCGTCGGTGCGAGCCCGGGATCCGAACCCGGGTCACCAGCAGTGGAGCGCGCTCACTTAACCACCAAGCCACGGGGCCGGCCCAGGGGTTTTTAAAGGAAGAGACGCAAAGCAATGAAAAATATACCACTTTCATCCTCAGATTCATTTGAAAATAAATATCTAAGATTAATAATTTCCTAAGGTGAATGTGCAATCAATCTTCTCAATTCTGGAAAACACTATTTTATATTTAAAGCATAATTAGTGTAACATTTGATTGAAGTGGGTATTGAACTGGTACCATTTATAAGACTGGTACCATTTATAAGACTGGTGTTCATTAATTATGAAATGTTCAATAAAAATTTTGAGAGTGCTTTATCTGTCTGAAGAACTGGGCCATGTGCTCTGATAAAGGAACAAGTTATACATAGAATAATACTCTGTGGGGGCCAAACTATTGGACCACAGGCTGCATTTGACCAACTTATTTCAATTGGTCAGCACATGGCTTTAACAATGTGAGTTTGAATGCCTTTAAAGAGGACATGTGTTCTCCAGTTTCTCTAAGTGCCCATCCGTCCCTATGACACCTTTCCGGATTCTCTCACTCAGTAATCCACCCAGCGCCAGTGGATGTCAGAGTTTGTGACTCTGGCTCACAGATACTTGATCTGCCCCATAGCAGACAGCAGTAGTCCAAGAGCAGAATCCTAATAAGCTTTCAAATATATTGGTCTGATCATTGCTAAACATAAGAGTATGCTGGAATTAGATGAACACAATTTATACTGAAGAGCTTATTCGATCTTTAAGTGAAGTAACTCTTTTGCAGGTCAAATGGATAGATTTATGAGTTAGCGGTACAATGAACAATCAAATAAGGTAAAAAGCAGTGCTTTCAAGAGATCTCACAGAGATAGTGTACAGGCACTCTACCATTCGGAGTCAGACACATGCTCTCTAAAGGCCGTTTTGGCCATATGTCAGCAAATCTATAAAAGAGTGCAACCTTTTTAATTCTTTATTGAAATATAACCTTTCAAGAATATTTTATTGAAACATATGTCCAGAAAAGTGCTCAATTTATAAGTGTAAAGCTTGATGAATTTTGAGGGGACCACATCTGAGTAACAGCACTCAGATGAAGACATAGACTATTTCCAGCACCTCAGAAGCCCTCCTGACGGCCCTTTACTACCCCTCCTCAAGGTAACCACTCTCCCTACTTATCTCAACTTAGATTTGTTTTGCCTGTTTCTGAACTTCATATAAAAGGAATATTATGGTGTGTTGCATTTTGTGTCTGGCTGTTTTTGTCTAACACTACTTTTGAGACTTATGCTTATATTTTATGGGGATAGGGAAGACAATCAGCTGACATTATGTGCCAAGGGCTCTAAAAAGATGTGCTCACAGGGACTCACTCTATGCTCTTCTATATACGGGGGGCAATTTGGAGGGAAGACGCACAGTGGAAGCTGGAAAATAAGAAAATACGTACATATAAGCTATGACAGATTATGTATGAAGAAATTCTTCAGGGAAAAAAATATCAAATGTTTCTCCATCCGTGGATATATATATATTAAGAAAAGAGAGTTATAACACCCAAGGTGTTAAAGTAAAAATCACTTTTACTAATGTCTATGGAGTTTCCAGTAATTCTTTGACAGATGTCACCTTTGCCCACAAAGAAACAGTCAGAATTATGCTCATTATTATTTTTTCCTAATTGCCCTCTTCCCTTCAATTCCTGATTAGAGTCATGCGCTGCCTAACAATGTTTCAGTCGAGGATGGGTGACCGCATATACAACAGTGGTCCCATAAGATTATTACCATATAGCCCAGGTATGTAGTAGGCTATACCATCTGGATTTGTGTTAAGTATACTCTATGATATTTGCACAACAACAAAATCACTTAACGACACATTTCTAAGAATGTATCTCTGTCGTTAATTGATGCATGGCTGTATTTATCAATTAAACATTTCTTGACTTTATTCAATTGTTCCTAAAAATACTTTATTGGTATATTTATAGATTATTTCCTATCATAGGAACCTTGCAGGATGTTTCTCTGCCAATATTCAAATACTGAAAAAAGTATTTATAAGCAATAATTTATCTATCTTCTTATATGCTTAAATAAAAGTATCATTCATCTATTTGTCAGTCCTTCATGAAAAAAGGAATACATTTCCTAGAAAGGTTACAGATTTCCTTAAAACATATGCAGGTCTCTGTTCAAATGCTTGATATTAATTTATTATGAGGAAAATATTACTGAACTGTTTCAACCATCTTTTTCTGTATATTTAAATTATGATATAATATTTTACAATAAAGACCCCCAGTGTAAGAATTTACTAAATATTAGGGAAATGTATTGTGGAGTTAGGCAGGAAATGCACCCAGATTTTCCTTTGAACTGGGAAAAATTTAATATTATACTGTATAGTGCTTAAATATTTTATCAACTGATACTTTGTAGCCAACATTTCAGAAGATTTCAGTGCAATAATAAACGCTATTTGTAGTCAAGTCCTAAGAACTCAAAGATTTTAAATTGTTTTCTGAGTCATAAAAAGGATGAGTAAATGCAAATTCGATCATGCACTCCCGTTTATAATTCTCAATGGCTTCCCTTACCCTAAAGATCAAGTCCAAATTCTCAAATATTACTAACAAAAGACCCTTCTTCCCTCTCCAACTTATCTCACATCTCATAGCTCCCTACCTCACAGTCCCTGCTCCAGCCATTCTGAAATTCTTTTACTTACCTTTCTTCCTTTACTTAATTCCTCACACATGCTGTTCCCTCTACCTGGAATCCCCTTCCCTCTGTTCTTCCCCTCACTCTGTTTCATCTTTAAATCTTCCCTCAGATCTTAGTTTACATGTTACTGTCCCCCCCACCAACACTCACACTCACTAAGCTGATTACTTGGAAAACTTTTTTTTACACTTCTTCATCTGATGGGAACCAAGTGTCCTAGGTAGCTATGCATCCTGCAGGCAGATAAAATATTACAACCACTTTACAAAGGAGGCAACAGTGGTCCACTAAAATCATATGACTTTGCAGAAGGGAACTAGAAGTCAAGTTATCAGTCACTAAATTCGGAGCAGTGCAGAGTTCTCTCCATATTGCCTCTCTGGTTTGATCAACAAGCATCTCCCATTCCCTAAGTGGATTAGAGGTCAGTTTACTATTACTACCACAGTGCACAGTTATAGAGATGCTGTGCATCCGAGAGCCTTAAAATGTTCATACACTTTAACCCAGTAATACAAAATCTAGTTATTATTATAGAGTATTTCTGTCATCTTAAAAATGGTACAGTAGTTGCTTATGAAAATTACACAAAATTATTTTGAAAAATCTAGGAAATACAGAAAACGATGGTTAAAAAATGGAAAATCATCACAAAAGATGTTAACAAAGCATTAAAATAGTAAAAAGTTGAAACCCACCTAAATATTCCAAAGTAGAGGATTGGCAAAATACATCATTACCCACAAATATGATAGATTATGTAGCCTTAAAAATCGTCCTGCAGAAAAATGAAGGAATATTCATCACATAATACTATGTGAATAAAGGAAATTATAAAATGGACATACAACAATAAATTTTACATGAAAAAGAAATCAAAGAATACAGAAGGAAACTCTACCTAACCTGCTAATGATGGGTATCTCTGAAAGTATTTTTTCTTCTAATACTTGATACTTTTTAAATACTTTACTTTCCAAATTTTCTATGACTAACATGTATTATTTAGGTACCCAGAAAACAAACTCTTATTCCTATTAAAAGAAAGGAAGAAGACGAGGGAAGAGAGAAAGAGAAGTGACATCTCTTGAATAAACCCGTATAAGATGTTGGGCAGAGGATCCAACAATTTTTCAAACCTTCAGTGCTTTATCATTTTACAGACACATGACTTTACAAGGCCAACAATTATGCTCAAACTCTATCAGCCTATAGAGCCTATAGACATGGCAGATATGAAACAGAGATGTTCTAACTGAATAGTCTATGAGCAAAACCCCTTATCTACAAAATATATGGCTGGAATTTAAATTTATGGGATTATTTTTCTATAACATAGGAGCTATAGCTAGAAAGCAAATGAGTCACATGCTATATATCTTCAAATATGAAGACTAATTTTTTTGTCAATTATAATAAGTCATGTATTCATAGAAACGTAAATGGGGCAATACAGAGTAAGAGTAACTGTTATAATTTCAGGAATCAAGTAGACGTGGATCCAACATTCAGCTCTGCCATTACCAGCTGTGTGACTTTAGAAACATTATTTAAACTTTCTGAGGTTCACTTTCCTCTTGTGTAAAAATACTTACTTCTTGGAGTTAAAGCATGTAAAGCATTTAGTATAGTATGCCTGGCACAAAATAACTACTCAATAAATGTGAATTAAAATGAATGACTGAGTGGCAGATGCATGAATGGAAAAAATAAAGAATTATGTAAATAAATAAAATATCATGAGCAAAAGCATACGCTTGGTGTCAACCTGGGGGATGTATTTACAATGATACATCCAGTCTTACGTAGAATCTTCTACCACCAGAACACTGAGGCAGCCATTTTGCTGGCCAGCAGCTACGTGGAAAGTTTAAAGGAAACTAAACGTTGCTTTTGCCACGGGGAATTTTAACTAACAGTACCAGAGATCTCCTCCTGTCAGCACAGACAGAGAAATGGAGGGGTATGCCCATGCCCAGGGCTGAGCAATCTGCCTGTGGCACATGCAGGACGTCACTGTTCTGGGGACCTTTGGATTCCACAGGTGGTAGCCACTCAGTGACCACTACCTGGGTCAGATCACAAAGAATTTCCAGCACTGACACTCATCTGCTCTACCCTGCCATCGCATCCCCTTTTCATTCTGTCTTCTCTTTTTGATCTCGCAGTCCCCCTCAGCCCTGTGACATGTTTCCCCATCTGTTCATGCAGATGGTGCTATCCAGAGAAGTCAAAAAGTCTGGTGTCCCCAAATCCCTCTTGATCAAGTCAGTTCTCTTTACCACTGCGCAGTGGGGAAAATAAATGAGGAATTGGAAGCCACAGTTTAAAGCACAGAAAGGTCATAGGGCCTATAAGGAATACATTCATGTTCAGTGGCTGGTTAGAAGTGAATGCCGTATACACAGGTAAGCCCTTACCCTGACAAAACTGTGTCTTCTGAACAAAACTTTGTCTCCAGTAGTTGATAGTACCTGGAATATAGAATTAAACCCTGCCCTGCCCTCTCTCCCAGCCCCACCAGATCTTAGCAGTCAGTAACGATCTATTGTAAATTGGCTCCATGTATATTTGATACTATTTTCTATCTGTGCCGAAGGAAACTGAAAACTTGTAAGGTCAAAATACCTTTTTGAAATGATAGAAAGTTGTCACTGAATGACAGTAATTTGATTTTACACAATTTTAAAATACTACAAAAGATGAGATTGAGTCAAGAATCCTACTTAGGATGGAAAAAACAGAAGCCTGAGCATCAATCAAAAGAAGCAAAAACACAAAGAAAGGAAAAGTAACCCAGGAATATAGCCTCTTCCTTGTATAAGATGGGGGCCGGCCCCGTGGCTTAGCGGTTAAGTGTGCACGCTCCACTGCTGGTGACCCGGGTTCGGATCCCAGGCGCGCACAGACACACCACTTGTCCGGCCATGCTGAGGCGGCATGCCACATACAGCAACTAGCAGGATGTGCAACTATGACATACAACTATCTACTGGGGCTTTGGGGAGAAAAAGGGGAAAAAAGGGAGGAGGATTGGCAATAGATGTTAGCTCAGGGTCGGTCTTCCTCAGCAAAAAGAGGAGGATTGGCATGGATGTTAGCTCAGGGCTGATCTTCCTCACACACACAAAAAAGGCCTGGGCCTTGTATAAGATGTTTGAGATCTTCATAATAAAATAAAATAAACACTAAAACTAAAACCTACCCAGTAACCAGACTACATTCAGCCTCTTAGGTGATTTCAGAATCTTAATTTTCCCCAAATTGGAATGTCTGATAATCCATATTATTTGGAGCTTAGCCCTTCAGAGAAAAACACTGTTTTTCTTATGCCTAGAATTTAGGAAAAGTGCTTTTTCACTTCTGTGCAGATTTTCAACCCCGTTCTTTCAATGTATATCCCCGCCCAGCCCCTGGTCACCCACACAGTGGACACAGATTTTTCCTCATGGAGAGTAACTCCACCTACCATCAAATAAGGACCAGACTTGTGGTTTGCCTCAGCTCCTTATCAGGGGATGATGAGTGACACGAAGAGACTGAGTAACTTAACCAGGCTCCGCAAATTAACCCTGAGTGAATAATATTAGGGTAGCAGTGAAACATGCAATTTGTTCACATACTAAATTAGCTAAGAGAGAGCCAGTTGGGGTGGGGGTAGTCCTTCTCATTATCACACTATGAGCCTCTTCTACATAGGCATAAGACTGACCATTGTGTTCGTTATATCTAACTTCCCCAAAGAAAAATCAACCCAAGATTCCAGCCAAATGGGCTAAAATACTTATGATTTGGGAAAAATACTGTTTTTAGCAAATGTAAGTGCTTCTTTTCCTCACACAATGTAGTCTCCCTTCACTTCTTCCACTGCCTGTCTTGCCTGCTATCGCACAGAAAACACATGTGGGTACCCACGTACATGTGCTTGTGCGTGCACGCGCGCACACACACACACACACACACACACTCATTCTGAAGTACAGACGAGATAGTCCAAATAACATAGAGACTTTCTCTAAGCTAAGCAAAGAATATGATATCTCTGCTCTGAAATCATTGAGAAGCTATACAAATTTTCAGTCATAAAATATTTGATTATCATGAATAAAAGAGAATATTCCCCTTGAACTCAACTGTAATGAATTTGCTGAGGCCTGTGTCTGAAAAGCGCTGGCTGTCATTAGAAAGTGTTTTCTCGTCGACTCATTCTGTGATAGAAGGCTAATATGGGTCACCTAAATTCCACCTTGATACAATTCTCTCCACCTGCACATCTCTGTTACCTTTTAAAATACTGCACTGATTGCAAATGGTAAGGTAACATTAGAAAATACCATGCTGATGGAAATTTCTACCCAGTCAACTCATATTTGCGTTTAAGTCACAATTTGGGAAGCTGAATTCACGACAATTGCTGATCCTTTCTTTATTTTAAAAAATGTCTTATTATCGTGTCTTGAAATTGATGTCACCTCAAGCATGGTCTCATTGCTAATATAGTTCTCCCCACTAATAAAGAAAAATGCACACGGTATCTACTAGGTAGGATAATCAGATTTTTTCACTTCATTAAAATATAATAATCTTTGATAATTGGTTCTAAATGATATCTATTTGATTTTATGCTTCTCTTTCTACTCCTCTTAATTTACTTCAGTATGCAAATCCACTGTTTAAAGCATGAGATGTGATTTTGCATGAGTTTCCTGCATTGAGACAGAATGATAAATCAATTTGAGATAAACCCTGCAGAGGTCACAGATCCCATTCAACTGATACACAGAGTCAGGTAATTGGATTGACAAAATAGGAAGTGCTGTGGAGAAATTGCAATTACTCATTCATTCATACGTACATTCATTCAACAAATATTTTTTCATTGACTCTTCTGGTCAAGATGCTGGGATATGGCGGGGAATAAAACAGAGGTTCCTGCTCTCATGGAGCTTATATTCTAGTGGCGAGAGGCCAATAAGAATAGTAAACAAATGGACAATGCATTTAGTTATAAAGAACATAAAATGCAGCAATGTGAAAGAGAGGAAATAGAAAGTTCTCGGTAAAGAAGTGTTACTTAACTTTCTTCCTGTGAGCACATGAGTTTGTTCTGCCCTTAAGATCACTGCGCTTCTATTCTTTCTAACTGGAACACTCATTCCTCAGATCTCTGCTCTCGGTCTTCATAAATAACATCTCGGTTTAGATGTCACCTCCTAAAGTAGGACTCCACCTCTCTCTTCTAGTCACTCTTTATCAAATCATTCTGCTTAATTTTCTTCATAGAATTCATCAAAATTTGCAGGCCTCATACTTATCACTAAATATCCTTTTTGCTAGTGGTTTATATGTTTCCTTCACTAATTACAAGCTTCTGGAGGGAGAGACTATGTCTGGCTTATTCTCTTCTGTACCCCCATCTCCCCCCTAGAGCAAGAAGAGGTGCTTACTCAGTAGTTGATTGGAGGGACTGATGCATAAATGAATTAAAGGTTCAGCAGTTCACTTGACTACAATGTGCCTGTTTCATTAAACATAAATTAGAGCTACTAGTATTTTTTCAAGCTTCATTTTGGAACACTACAAAGATATTCCTAATATTAGGTAGTCAAAATGAATAACTGCATTCAGCTGTTAGTCTTATGAAAATTCTAAGAATGTCTGCATCTGCCCTGCCATCTCCCAGTCCATACACTGGGTCATTTCTCTGCATTAAACCTGTTAAAACATGAAGCACATGGACTTTGGAATCAAACTGACTTGGGTTCTATTCCCAGCTTTGACATTTATAGTTGTGGTGCTTTGAAAAAGGTACTGATTTTGTCTAAGCCTCAGTTTCCTTTTCTTTAAAACGAAATGATATTAGCATCTTCCAGATGGCATTACTTGGGGATTAGAAGATACAATGTTTGCACAGTAGATGATACACAGCAGTACCCAATGGATTTGGCTATTATGATCATCTTCGTAACTACACTAATAACTATAACCACAACAATATTTATTATGTACCTACTGTGTGCCAGCTACTCTACATAGGTTATATTATTTAATTTTGACCACATTCCTATAAGTTAAATGATATTATTATTTTCAATTTAGAGTTGTTAGGTCACTTTTTCAAAAGCCAAAAAAATCTATAAAAAATAAACTGCAGAACTTAGCTCTTTCCCACTATCCTATTCTACCTCTCTCATCTCACTATTACATATATTCTTCCCCACCTAACCTTCCAGTTTTGAGTCTCCATTTTTGGATGTCTCATTTGTCTTTGTGTATCCCCAGCACCTGGCACAGTGTTGGTCCATAATAAGGATTTACCACCACCATTTCCTCTTGCCAAACATCATCCCATGCTAATTAAGGTGGGAAACAGCAAAACAGGTCAAATTTAGACACAGGTAGCAATCTTAATAACAGTAATTAATCTTTACAAACAATATGTGCCCAGCACTTTACTAAACAGTTTACAAGTATTCATTCACTTAATTTCCCCCGTAATTCTACAAGGTAGGTACTGTAAAGCCTTATATTACTGATGAGGGAGCTGAAGCTCAGAAGGATGAAGAGCTAGTTAGTGACAGAGGAAGACCTTGAAACAAGACAGCCAGATCCCAAATCCACGCTCCCAACACTCTGCACTACTGTTACTCTGATGGTGTTGTATTCTGTGGCCTCACTATGCGATGATGGAAAACACACGGAAGCCTCCTGGTATTTTGATGCCAGAAGCAGCTTTGGTTTTATCCTGCTCTTTTCAGTAATTTCCCTTAGTTGTCAGCCTGTTACAGCTGCTAAAATACAAAGTCCTAATTATTTTCTCTATTATGGCTAGTGGGAACAATCCAACACGGAATTAGTATCTTACTCCAAAGATTTATGGCCATTTAGCATTTTGTTGCCTTTTATTCTGTTCAGAAGAGTACAGATAATGAGCTACTTCTGAGAAGTAAAATAGCTTGAGCATTTCATAATATGGTGACTGTGATTTGAGTCGTTAACCTATTATACTGGTTTGGTTTTCAAAGGGAAGGCTTTCTTTATTTGTGATCTCCAGAAAAAAGAGGTAGGGATAGGCTAGAAATCCTCCTTTACCACTCATTTAGCAAATAAAGTAATTAAAACTTTTACCAAAAGTCTTTCAACAAAAAATTTGGGGAGTGATTTCCAGAGGTTGGGTAATTTTTTATCTCCTTTTTTTTTTTTCTCCCCATGGAGAATAAGACTGAAATAAATCGCAGGGAAATAAATCTTTCTTACTACTTCCAGAAAACGAATATAGATTTTCTTCAGTGTCCTCTGGGATCTTCCCCAATAATCTGGTAGGCAAAGGTACTTTTCCAGTTGTCTGAAAGTTAGAGGTATGGCTAATGGCTCAGGACTCTCTCTACTTTCCTTTCCAGGATGAGAGCACTGATGCTAGAGTTATGGTCCAGAATCTCAATGACAGAATGATGTCTGTAAATCCTTGACATGAAAGTATGCAGGTTACTTGGGTAATTACTTCCTGGATTATGAAGCAAGAATTGAACTTCTCCAATCCAGCAGCAAAGCCTGTGGACAGAGTAACTCTCAGGGGCCCTTCAGAGTCTCTGGGAGCCACAGAAGCCATGTGGCCTCTTCACTTTCACCAACGTTTTGTATCTTTGTCTAGTTCAATTTAGACAATCTATTCTTACAGTGGTGGCTCTTCCCTAGTCTGCAACCCTCTTGAAACTCCAGAATATGGCTGAATAATTCTTAAACAGAAGAGAATTTCAAAATCCCTATCCCCCAAAATACAAACTATAGCATATTGCTTTTCCTTGAACTTGGGTGTTGAGAAAAGTGAAACAAAAATGACTTTCTGAGTCTAAACAGTTGCATAGGAGAAAATCCTTCAAGAATAAAAGGTGAAAGGAGTAGTGATAATATAAAGTTACACCTGAGGAATATTCTACATGTGTTATAGGTATGGGAATAGCTATGGGCTGGCCAAAAACAGTGTATAGGTCCCTATTGTAGAGTCCTGTTTAAGACTGAGAGAGTCATATTCATCTACTTATGAATGATGCCAATGATAATCTCTCTAGAGGGGAGATGAATGACTATTAGAAGTTCCTTTCAGGAGCCTTGGAAATTTAGGCTCTCCATTCTTATCCTTCCATCAACATTTTCAGTACCTGCTTTCTCAAAGAGTCTTTTGCATCCATCTCTCTGGACAGAGACTGCATTCTCTCAGACTCCGTGCAGGAGACTGAGGTCTTGGGCTTTGAGGTCAGTTCCAAGAGCAGAAAATCACTAACAAGTTACTTACTTTCCCAAAGCCTCAGTTTCCTCAAGTATAAAATGGGAATAATAGTAGCCTGCTTCACAGGATTATTTACTATAAATAATTCAGGGCTTGACAAATAGAAAGTACTCAATAAATGTTACTGCTACACCTATCTCAATTATACAAGTGTCCATTTGTATTTGCTTTGAACAGGTCTTTGTGTAATTAAAACTCTACCATGAGTGAACTCATTACAAAGACTACCTAGTCTAACTCTGTATTTTGCCTATTTGCCAAGCAAGTGCCAACAAAAGCTGTTAACAAAATTCACTGATTTCATGAAATCAGGTTGGTGCAAAAGTTATACCAAATGTGATTACAGAAAACTGTAAACTAACGCTGAGGACAACTGGCATTGTTTCAAGGTTGATTTTCAAAAGTTCCTTCTGTTTTCTTCAGTTTTAACATAAGACAAACAGAAGGAAAAAATATTGCTGATTATATATATATACACATATATATATGAGATCTCTCTCTATATATAAATATATGTATATTATACATACATACATCATTCATATACACATGCAAATACATACCTATAATGGATATGTATGTGTATTTATACCTATAAATGGAGATATATACAAACACACACATAAGCATAACTACAACAGCAACAATTTTAATCATCCACTAGGAAATACTTTGCTTAAAATAAAATAAGACAAAACAAAATAAAATGAAGATCTGGCTTCTTTCCATGCTGACAGTATTCTTGTGACCCAGAGGGTTCACTCCTAATGAAACTGAGAATAGGCATGTACCACACCTCTGAAGGTGCTATGTGCAGCAATGCTGTATATAGATACATTCACGAGCCTACGAATAATGTGACCTCAATGGTTTTCAATGCTTCTCCCCTTTGAGGACAAGGCCCACTTCAATGGCAATGCTGTACTCATTCTTTGGGCGTGCAATACAAGATCCATATCTTTGTTGGGAGTACAGTTGGCTTCTTCCTTGCTTTTAAACTCCTGCAGTCTCTGATCATTCATCCTTTCCACAGCAGTCCTTTCACATCTTGGGTTTCAGTGCTGCCATATCCAGCTATCATTTGATCGAAATCAATGGACATGACAGCAACTAGAAACCTATCTAGCTGGCAGTAAAGGAGACCCACTGATTATTGGAACATCATGAGTCAGCAATATTTAAGAAAAAAATTAGGCAGACTGTATTTTCCTCTTTAAATGTTTTTATCTAATAATCCAGCAAAATGTTGCAACAAAAAAAGCCCTGGATTATTTCCTAGGGCCACTATATACATACAGCCTCCATTTCTAAGGTCTAAAGGATGGTGTAACTCTGATTCTTCTGTTTTCAATTTGGATTGAATTTATTTGCCGATGTCAGTCAATGATGACTCTAAGTAACCAAATGATTCCAGCAGCAGCATCAGTAGCAACCACAACAAACCCTGGATTAGGAGTTGGGAGTTTGGGATTCTACTCTGCGCTTTCTCATTAATTTTCTGTGTGATGTGAGGCACAATCACGTCCCTCTCTGAGCCTCCCTCTTCTCTTTCATAAAAAGAAGGAGGTGAATTTGAAGATGTCAGAAATTACTTTTAAATACATTTATTTTTAATCCAAATAATTTTATCTTATGGGGAAAAATGATGGACAAAAAGTTTCTTTTAAAAATTACTTACAGCTCTTTAGAGGGGATGTAGTCTACAAAACTATATTGTATGCATCTTTTACCACAGAGGTGGAGGTAGATGAAGGTGATTTTTCCTGCTTTGAAGATTGGGAAAATCTAGAGAATAGGGTCTAACACTCTGGCCAGGAGGACTGATAGTCTTAATAAAATCTCTATTGTTCTGCTTGACAAAATATATTCATTTACTATCTCCATGAAAATGAATTTAACTAATTAGAAAATCCAAATTAAAAATTGATATATTAATGTTTGATAGATTACATTTCAGTGTGGGATGGCTAATCAGTTATTCGCTTGCCTAATATCCTGTGGTAAAACTTTAAGAGTAGAGGAAGAAGATAAAATTAATAAAACCCTGCCTGTCTAAATTCCTTATAGGCTAACATTATCATTTGCCATTTTCCCAAAGACAGAACATACACAGCAGGAGGTGGTTGAATTGCCTTCTGCTTCCTGCTGAAGCTTTCTTTAAGAATGTGAACCTTTAATAGAAGTGACGTGTTTCTGATCTAATGTTACATATGGGAGGTGTATAGACATGTGAAGTCAAGGCCTTCCCCCTCACACCAAAGACAAACAGCTATTTTTAGATGGGTCAGCTACTACTGAAAGAGTGAAAAGACATTCCTTCCATAAGAACTGTCCTAATAAATCAGCATCAGTACATCTCCTGAACCATCATTTACTCCACAAGACTACAAATTACAAAAGCACAACTATAACATTATAAACTGTGCCACAAATAGCTTTGCCTGTTTGTCACTAAAACATTAAGTAAATTTTAAATAGTAGTCCTGCATTTTATAGCAACAACCACATATTTCACTTTATATCAAAATCGTAAACCACATGCTATACCAGACAAAGAAACATATCTCAAATAGGTCCTATAATGGTTAAAGAATGATGGTGAGAAGGGTTTTATTGACATTGCAAACATGTTTATAATACATTTATTGTTAAAGAAAAAAGTAAGATCAGAAGATATCATGTATAACGTGAATCTGTTTTTACAAAAAACTACCTAAATGCCTTTTTACTAGAAAAATATCTGGAAGAGGATAAAGCAAGGCACAGGTAGTGGTTAATTCTGGGTGGCAGGATTAAGGGTGATTTTATTTTCATAATTTAACTGTATTTTCTAAATTTTTAATATTAAATACGTATCACCTCCTAATAGAAAAAGTGTTGTGTTTTAATTACGTTTGTTGAAGAGTTTTTAATAATGTGATAAAATGTTTATGATATAATGTTAATGACAGCATAAATGATATGCAGTCCAATTTGGATTCAAAGTTTTAATAAAAATATACACTGTTATGTTCACAAAAGATGCTGTCAGTTGATAATTCAGGCTTTCTTGTATACCTGAATGTAATGATTTTGGTTTTGCATTCTTAATTAACCAGATTTTCTTCAAGGAGATAAACGTAATTGCTAAAGCACCAAAATATTATGTTAAGTATTGCTGTATGCATAATGAGATGGAAGTCATAAAAATATATACTGTATGCCATACATTAGCAAAATCACAGGAATATGGGATTTGGGGAGCTTGAATAAAATTTAGAACTCATTTAAATGAGTAACTATAAGAACCACTCATTGTAACTAGAATGTAAGTCTTCTGATTCTCTGTCCAGTGTATTCATTAGCATTTTGAAATCTAATAAATATCTCCTTCTTTAAGTCAATAATGGTCTGAATGACATCTACGTAATATTCTTTAGGATGTTATGTCAATACCAGATTAAATCTGATTTTTATATACTAGTACTTTAGCTGGGTTCATTGAAAAATATCCTACATTATCTATAACATTTTTCCTTGAAGTGTTCTGAAAATGATTCGATTGGGCCAATTTTATTTTGGAATAAAATACAGTTAATGTTTGAAATACTTGCTTTATAATTTGCTAGGAATTCTTCTGCCTTGTCAACTGAAAAGTCCTTTGTCACCAATTCTGCAGCTGAGTTACTCCCAAGAAAATATTCTTCCCCACCTCCAGCTATATTTCCTGACAGAACTCTCTAAATAGCATTGTAAAAGACAGGAAGTATTTGATTTTATGATCA
Source organism: Ceratotherium simum simum (assembly GCF_057802395.1). NCBI lineage: Eukaryota > Metazoa > Chordata > Mammalia > Perissodactyla > Rhinocerotidae > Ceratotherium > Ceratotherium simum. Next base: position 17,566,087 of record NC_141903.1, on the reverse strand, counting down.
TATTGGTATAATTGAGCTATCAACCAGCCAAGAGTGGAGGTGAGAATCTATATTAAGGATTTCATTCTTTTTTAGACACAAACTATAAATTTAAGCTTGAAAAAAAGCATTATTAATAATTTTCCTTAATTGTTTCTGTATCCTGTAGATCTTTAAATAAGTTGAGAAAATAGGCTAGTGAGAAGACATGACGAGAATAAAAGGAAAGATTTGGTTTAAGAGATTAAATGAAAATTACTGCGTGTATGCTACAGGTGAGGTACTGGGCTTGGGGCTACAGGGCAGCTTTTCTAAGCTGCCATGGCCACTGGGGTCTCAAGCCAGGCATCTGATTTCCTTACTCCTGACCTCATGCTGCCAAATGCAATGGCTGGAGATCATTGGCTCCACTATAAGTTTGTGTCCTTAACTCTGACAATCCTTTTAAGTTTTCTTTAGTAGTCCCCTTTTTCACTCTAGACATGCCTGGTCTAGATCTTTCCCATTCTCTTCAATCCACTTGATTACTCCTACTCTTCTCATTCTAGACAACAAATCTAGGGTCTTAGTTCAGAATCATGAAAAGATAACTGCGATAAAACTCTATAATATAAAACTACTGCTTTGATATTTAAAGCTTCTCTGTCCTAGCCTTCTATTTATTTATCAAATATCCCCAGCAACCATTTATTATTAAATAGTAAGTAACATGGAATACTTACTAACCACCAATTACTATATTACTCCAAATATGTAATTTCATTTTCTAGTCTGATGTTAGATTATAAATTCTTTTACGTTCATTGATCATTGATTCACGGGGTAACTGGGTTGTAAAAAAAAATTGATATTACATAATTCATCCCCTCTTTTTTTCTATATGAGGAAAATAAAACGTGGAGAAGATTTTCAATGTTCAACAAGAAGTCAGTGACAAAGTCCAAACTAAGACGCAAGTTTCATTATCATACTTTGTTAAGGAAGTTGGTCGCATTGCCCGGTTGTGTCCATTTCTCTCTCAGCATGGCATTAGAACTCTGTTCCTTGTGCCTCTAAAATGATTATCAACCTGAAGAGCAGTGGAATAACTGAGAGGAAGCTGCTAACCTGTGTTTTTTTTGGTGATGGAGAAATAAAAATCCAATCAGAATGAAAACTTTTAAAACCTAGCTTATAACAATAATGTCATAAGCTAAAATATTTTCCATATTTCTAAATCTCAGTCTCCATTTTCTGTACTCCCAAGGTGCTATCCTTAAAACTGTTGCTATCCAAACAATATATCAGCATGAGTAGACTCAGAGCTCCTGCTGCATACAGTCAGAGGCAATGGGCACACCGTTGCAGGAGGATGATTTCACAGAGGGATTATGAAGGTTGTAACTGAAGAGCTGTGACCACCCCTCCCTGGGTTATGGCTTAGCCTGGCTGTCTGTGGTCATGGACCCCACCCGCTGAGCCACACATCCTCTGAGACAGATGACCTCGTTTTCAGACATGGCTATTGAAAGCAGATGTCACGTATAGGTGATTCTCTACCTCCAAGAGATCAGAAATATCATTCCTTGGCTGCAGACTTTTAAATCTTGAGTGATATTACCTAGATAATAGAATGAGAGATTCCTAGGCCTCTGAAACATAACATTTTTTCCTTTTCCAAATTTTGTCATGAAAATTTTCAAACATACAGACAAATTGAAAGAATAACACAATGAACACTTATGTACCCATGAAATTCAACAAGCTTACTGCTTTCTCTATCTTTATGATATTTTAATACCTGAAAATTTCACTGAATAAAATCCTACAAAAGAAGCTTACTTATATCCTCTGAAGGACCGCCCATCCCACCCCCTCATCCCTGCCAATGTTTGTGGATCTCTAGAGGGCAGTTTAAGCCCTTTGCTTTTGCCTTGAACTAGCATGACCTTGAGCTCAGGGACCTTGTTCTTTCCTATTTCTTGGTCACTGCCTTGATATTTAAAGCTTTCCCTGTCCCAGCCTTCTATGTCTAGTCTTCACAGTTGCTTTTCAATTTGCCTTATTCAGACGGATGAGCTTTGCCATTATCAAGTTCTTCGCAATGATCTTGCTTGTGCCCCAGGATTCGACACAGCAAAAATCACCCCTTAGTAAGATGGAACTGGTGTGAACCTCAGACCTAAAGATGCACCATGCATAGAAGACCCAGGCCTATTGCTCTTTAGGGCCTTATCTTATCAATCAAGAACAAAGTCTGTATCTAACGAAAGCCGTTTCCACCTATGCTCTCAAGTGATTCCTACTATTCTTTATTCCCATCTTCTCAGTGCCTCAGGAGCAGGACAGAATGGAAATGAAGAGCAACATCTTTGCTTTCAAACTACCAAGCTTTCCTGAGCAGTAGCTGTGTAAATTTGTACACAAGTTCCTTAGTTTCTTCATGTAAGCTGGAAACAACAATAGTGCCTACTTTGTAGGGCTACAGTCTTTATTAAATGAGATAATACAAGCAAAATTCTGGCACAGTGACAAGTAAATGCTAAGTCCTTTAATGAGTTCTAGCTACTGACATTAATACAATCACTATATTGAGTGCTGTCTCACTGCAGCCACTATTGAACAGACACAGGTAGATTTCTTACTAGACTGTCAGCAATAGAGAAAGATGGGGTGGCGGATGGGTAAGGAGGAGGAGGGGCTAAGTAGAGCTGAATCAACCCTAGCAACAGTAATTTTAATTGAATTCCTTTTACTTATTTATTGCAAATGAACCTCCTGGAGTTGAGAACGGAATATGTGATCTGCATTAAATTTCCAGCCATGAAAATAATGTTTTACTATTTATCAGTAAAAGCTGGAATGGGACATCTATAAATTTCCTGAAAAACCTCATTATCAATTTCAAACGCAGAATTAACAAGACAAATGATAGAACAATCACAATTCATGAACCTTTTCTGTCCAGAAGTGTTAACTTTATGCATGTCAGATGTGTTCAGGAACCTGCATATTTTGTCAACTGCCCTTGTTGGAAGCAGAGATGGGAGAGTGATGATTTCCTACTGCCATGAGTTTGAGTTAGAGCAATGGTGTCCAGTTGGCCTTAATGATAAGAATGAATAGTTACCAGCTTTTGTGTCTGATTATTGGCTTTATGATATAAAGAAGGCATATTTATCATCTATATTGGTCTTCTCTTTTCCCTCTCAATTCCAAAGACATTCTGATTGTTTATTTTTCCATCCATTCAATTTTGTATATGTGCATTCAGAATTCACTGACAATCTTTACTGAGTTTATTTACAGCGTAGGTGTTTTGTCAGTGCTGGGTATACAAAAGAGAATACAATTTGATCTCTGCTCTAAAGGTGGATGTCCCAAGGAAAGAGGAAGAGCTCAGGGTAATCGCTGCACAATTGCTGTGAAGATTAAATGATTTGCTGGGCAAAATGCATCCAGCACGGGGTCTGGTGCTTAGCCAGAACTTGCCACCTGCGAGTCCTCTCCCCCATCATTCGCTGCTGAGTGGGTGACATTATTTCTATGCCTCTTTCTGCCTTATTCAGGATTCTGATCTCACCCTGTGCTTAACTCTTAAAGTGAACTACAGCCTCTTTTCATCCCTCATCTCCCCCACTGCCCACGTGTCACCCTCTCATCAAGGTCTTTGTGATACCATATGCTTTGTAGTTGATTCCAAATAATAAGTTTAGCACAACATATCTGCTAACACAATTCTTTCCATTAGTGCTTTCAAAGTTCACCACTTTGGTGGAATCTTTGCAGACATTGCCAGTCAACTTATTTTATCTATCTGCTGTTTCTCTACTTCCTAAGGCATGTATGTGAGCAGTGCCTGTATCCAATTCATCTCTTTATTTCCAGTGGCTGACAAATAATACAAACACGCTCTCTCTCTGCCTCCCCCTGCACCTCTCTCCCTTGATAAACAAATGCCATTTTCTCTATAAATATGATTAACAAACAAAGAAGCTGTCTAAGACAATGTACCAGTCAGACACACTGAATATCATGAAAAGGAGATATAACAGATAAGAAAAATGTGGGAGTGAGAAGCATCCCAGTGTAGCGGTTAAGAGCTGTGGCTCTGAACTTGGATCTGAGTTCAGATCCCATCTTCACAGCTTACATTCTTTGTGATCTTAGCCAGGTTGCATCAGTCTCAGTTTCTTCATTTGAAACTAACGATCATAACAGTTTTTAACTTACGAAGTTTTGTAAGGATTACAACTATAATAATGCATGGCAAGCACTTAGCTCAGTGTCTGACCCCTAACAAGTGTTTAATAAATAAATAATACTATTGTTATCATTATGATTACTATGATAAGGTAACGACATATTTATATAAAACAGAATAGATCCGACACAATTGAACATTTCAGAATTTAGAGTTTCTCCCCAGTAAATGCAGAGGAGTCTGCATTTATTGTATACTGTAATGTTATATTGTAATGTTTTCACAGTAAGATAGATAACTTTTTTTATTCATTTTTTTCCAGGAAAGCATCTATTGCTTTTAATACAAAATAAACTTTAAAAGAAGAAATTGTCTTACTTTACAATTCATCCTCACCCAAAGAGCAGAGCCTCACAATTCTTTTCTTACATAAAAGTACATTTAATAGTGTAAATTCATTATCAATAAACATGAGATAATGACTTTATTTATTTGTAAATCTGATTGCTCCTTGGAGGGTGAGAGGGCACCAAAAGCCTTCCTGTCATCAGAGGACCAGACCTAGTTTACGCACCTTAGGAGCAATTTATGAAACAGAGCATCTGCCACATTCAAACAAGTATTCGGCATTCGTAATTTTTTTTTCCATTTTAAGGAAATCTTATATATTAGCTCTTTTGATATTGTTTATCCCTACTCCTTAAAGAAAGCAGCTTTAGGTTCAGCAGCTGATATTAGAAGATAATTCAGAAAAACTTAGTCTCAGCTGGGGTAAGTCTCTTTGTAAACACACTCCCCTCAGCTCTCAGATGTCTATGGATAGGAGGTTTAACTGCTTATCACAGAATTGGAGGAGGAGTAAGGAAAACAGCACAATGTTCCCCTCCAATAAAAAGCAATAACTGTTTTGTTCAGGAAAAGTTCGATTTTGAAAAGGGCGCTACAGACCTGAGGCCATAAAGGACCGTCCCATCTGGATGCAGGCGGATCATGCGGTTCTTCACGGTCACTCCGTGCACAAATGACTTCTTATCGTTCAGGAAGTAGGTATCGGGCACCCAGAGCTGGTCTGCCACTCTATTGTCCAGAGTCAAGTTTAAAGGTATTACGTTATAGGACAGCCTCTTATCTCTCCAGGCTTGCTGAAAGTACATTGTCAAGGTATAATCCTGTGAATGTAGAAGAAAATGGTTATTTTGTACCCAAACAGACTTGGGAGATAGGCAAACACTTAAGTATTCATAAAAAGAAAAAAATATATACAGTCACACACTGTAAACATACACTATTCACACATAGGCAAATATTAATTCACTAAACCCGTTCTTACCGAGTACCTACTATGCGTCAGGCACAATGGTAGGCACTGTTAATACAGAAGTGAAGAGAGCAAATCCTCGTGAAATTTAATATATATTACCCAGGAAGAAAGATGGTAAGGAATAATTACTTAATAATTAATTCGTCTTTCCCAAAGTGGGGCACACAGGATTGTTTTTAGGTAGGACATAAATCAATTGTAAAAAGTGGTTAAATTATTGGGGTAGTAATTGTAAGAATTTGTCAATGAGAATCCTAACTGGTCTAATCAAGGTGAGTTTCCCAGGAGAGGTGACACTTACACTGAGATTTATGTAGCTTCCCAGCTATCTAAACAGTATTAGCTCAATCAGTACTTCAAAACAATTTTAATCCCAGGATTACAAATCGGCAGGCTAGGCTCTTAGCTTTTGAGAAACACTGGGTTGTTATAAAGTGAGCACCGGCCTTGGAGCCCCAGCCCCAGCATTTTCAACTGTCTCTAGGATTAAATTTATACAACTTCCTTTTGCTTCAGTTCCATTAACTGTAAATGGGGCTTTTAATACATGCCTGACCTAACCAGAAGATTATTATGACAATTAAATGTATAACTCAAATGCAATTTATAAACTACAAAAAGCTATATATTATAAATAAAGCATTTACATATATATTGTGACATGTTTTATCCGTTGGAGGCCTACGGGTACAATGTAATTGCTCTCACACCCTCATTTGCATGACTAAATGAAGGACCAAATATTCATTTGAAAAGTATAAGTACCATTCTGTTTTAAAATCAGTTCACAATGCCCTACTTGAGGGTTTTTTAAAAAACTGGAATCATGTATTAATCATCTGTGCAACCTGAGAGCTAGCACAGTCCTAGGGCACAAATAGCGAATGAATGAATAAATAAATTTCCAATAAGGTATTCCTATTGGATTTCTGCACGTATCTGCATACTTTTGTGGTTAAGATACACACTTCAACCTTTGCGAAGTCCTTGAGTTTTTCTGACCCTTGTTGAGATTTATACATCATAATTTTGTTATGTAATTTAAAAATACAACTTGTAAGATATTATCTGCTAAAAACATTGAACCATTCTCAAAGGAAAAGTATAGTCCCTCTGCAAAAAATTTAAATATTTTCCCTGGTTTCACAAACATACAAATTTTGATCTCATTCAGAAGTCAGCCTACACTGAAGTATAGAATCAAACTTTTAACAAAAAATGTATTAACATCCTCCAGGTATATCAAATAATTGTAGGTGAAATTTACTTTAGTGGATCACTTTAGTCAATGCTCTGGACTGTTCTGCAACACTGTTTTAGTAAAGAATTAGTCTGAGGATCTCTAGAACAGCATCTTGATTTATAATAAAAGCAACCTTGAAGACTTCTGAATTATGTAACTAGAAAACAGAAAAAGGACCAGATACATTTTTTGAATGTGTCTATGTTACAAATAGCCTGAAAAGTAGGACGTACATAAAATAGGCAATTTATATTGTGCTTGAGAGAACCCATTTTGTGATTTCCAGTTCTTGGAGATGAAATGGAAAATTCGATTATTATCTCTATCAGAAGATAAAGCTCCTTAATCCTCTTGGATAAGAAGCCCTCTTAAGATTTAGGGGATATAATACTGTTTGGAAGGTGCTGGAGTTTATCAGTCACCTGAGAAGTGTTTGGACATAGGAATCTGTATTCTCTTTTGGGTTAAATAAATGGTAATATTATGAGATCCTGTGTCATATGCTGACTCCTTTTATTTGTCAGCAAGGCAATGCCTGCTAAGAAATGCTCCTAAATAGACCCTGGTGATTCTGCTAAATGTCACATCAATTTTCATTTCATTTCTTTTTAAATGACACATCATGACACTGTCAAGAATGGAAGAAACTCTTGAATCTAAGTAAATGTTATTGGACTTAAAAGAAAGAGTGGTTCTGTGTTCCACTCTCTCTCCGAGGCCTCCATGCACCCAAGATAAATTCTTTGAACTTTCATACAGAAAGCACATCCTTCACATTAAACAATCCCTCCTTCAAGAAGCTGTCTCGCAGCTGGTTTATTCAAACTGGAAAAAAAAAAAAAAAAACACACTTCTGGGTGCTCCACAATCCATGGCATCACCACGCCAGAAGGACTTAGATAATCACAGCTAAAACCAATTGGCTTTCAGTGCTGCATAAAACGTAGTAAGCCCACTATGGGCTCTCTGTCCCACTGATTACAACTAAACATCTTGGAAAGAATTAAAAAAACACAACTACCTAAAGATTGTGCAAAGTGAAAAATAGGCAGATTGGGAAGAGAATCAAAATGTGAAGAAAGACTATTCCATTGGTAAGTTTGTTGTACCTTTTTTCTCCTTATTTTATCTCCTTAACACACACACGTGCACACACACACACACACGCATACACACAACCAAGAGCATAAATAAATAGAGAGCTAGACCATGTTCCTGGCTTTGAAAAGTGAGGATTATTAAGATGTCAATCCTCCCCAAATTGATCTACAGATAAAATTCAATCCCAATCAATATCCACGCAGGAATTTTTATAGATGTGAACAAGCTGATTCTAAAATTTATATGAAAAGCAAAGAAACGAGAATAGACAACATAATCTTGAAAGAGAAGAGCAAACTTGGAGGATTCACACTACCTGATTTCAAGACTTACTATTAAGCTAAACTAAGTGTGGTAGTATGATATTGATGGAAACATAGATCAATAGAATAGAAGAATCTAAAAAGAAATCCACACAAATATGCACAAAGAGTTCTGACAACAGTACAAAGGCAATAGATTGGAGAAAGCATAATCTTTTTAACAAATCATCTGGATCACCTGGAACATCTATATGTAAATAAATAAATAAAACAAATACCTCATCTAGACTTAAATGTAAAACTATAAAACTTTGAGAAGAAAACTTAGGAGAAATTCTCTGTGACCTTGGGTTAGGCAAAGACTTCTTAGATACAAACACGAAAGCACAAGCAATAAAACACAATATTGATAAATTGGACCTCAACAAAATTTAAAACTTTTGCTCCATGAAAGACACTATTAGCATAGCAAAAAGACAAATCATAGACTGGGAGAAAATACTTGTAAATCATCTATCTGACAAAGGACAGGTATAGAGAATATATAAATGAATAAAGAATTCTCCAAAGTCAACAAACAACCCCATAAAAAATAGGCAAAAGATGTGAACAGACACTTAACACATGACGATATGCAAATGGCAAATAAGCACATAAAATGATGCACAACATCATTAGTCATTATGGAAAATCAAATTAAAAACTAAAATGACACCCTACTATACACTCATTAGAAAAGCTAAAATAAAAATGTTAAAAAAACAATTGACAATTCCAAGTGCTGATGAGGATACAGAACAACTGAAACTCTTATACATTGCAGGCGGGAATACAAATTATCAGCCACCTGGAAAACAGTTTGACTGTTTCTTATGAAGTTAACATACATTTGACACATGACCTAGGAATCCTATTCCTGTGTGCAAATGTTTACAGCAGCTGTACACTAATTGCCAAAACTAGAAGCCCTCTGGATGAATGCTCTTCAGCAGATGAAGAGATAAACAAACTGTGGTACATCCATGAAACAGAATGCTGCTCAGAGTATTGGTACACGAAACATCATCAATGGTTTTCAAATACAGAAAGTTAAGTAAAAGAAGCCAGATTCAAAAGGACATATTTCACATGATTCCATTTAAATGACATTCTGTAAAAGGTAAAACTACAGGGACAAAGAATAGATTAATGTTTCCCTGGGATCTGAGAGAGGGGAGAGGTTGACTACAAACAATCAGCATGAGGGAATGATTTTGGGTAACAGAATTACCCTGCATCTTAATTGCAGTGGGGTTACACGACTTAAGGCATCTGTGAAACTCATAGAACTCTATACCAAAATAAGTGCACCTTTATGTAAATTAAAAAAATAAAATTTAAAACTCCTTTTTAAAAAAAACATGGTATCTAGGGTCAGATACACCCAGGTTCATATCCTAGTACTTCCTTGTCCCTCTGTTGTGATCTTGGGTGAATTCTCTCAAATCTCTGCTTCTGTTTCCAATTCAAAGAACAACTAAAGCTAATTAACTTAGGAATTGTGGTAAACAAGAACTGCTTTGACATCTGGGGAAAAAAAGTAGATCTCTTCTATGCATACAGGGGGAGATATGGCCCCATCAGGATGGGCTGACAAGACTATCACTAAATGGTTACAGGCTCGCAATTCCCTATTTGTACAATGAGGCAATTGGACTAGATAGTTTCCAAGGCCACTTCTAGGAATAAAATAATTCTATTCTAAGAAATGCTTTGCTGACTTTATGTTCAAATGCATCTTGTCATTTTAAAATCATCTAAATGTCTAAAATACTTTTTTATATTTGTGTTTTCCTGTGTTTGTAATTTGTTTTTATACCAAGATTCAAACTTTTCCTGTTTCTTTGGCTTAGTGTTCTAGAATATAGTATGAAATAATTTATATGTATGTTTCTGACCTTTTTTATCTTTATTATTTTAGGAATTGCCTATTCATGCTCTTTGAACATTTTTCTACTTAGGTGTGTACCTCCTGCTATTGGAAATTTGGATATATACATAGAGAGAGATAGATACACCTCTCTTTCTATCCGCATAGAGAGACGTATATCTATCTATATACATAAAACATTTTATTTTTTGGCCATTTTCTTTTAAATTTCCTTTTATATTTATTTTAACTCTATAGTTTGAAACAAAAAATAGTACAGGGAGTTTTCATATACTTTTCACACAGCTTCCTCTAAGATTAACATTTTGCATAACCATAGAACAGTATCAAACCAGGATATCAACATTAATATAATACTGTTAACTAAACTACAGACTTTATTAGAATATCACCCATTTATTCACTAAAGCCCTTTTACTGTTCCAGAATTCAATCCAAGATCCCCATCTCATAGTCCTTAGCCTCCTTCAATCTGTGATAGTTCCTCAATTTTTACTTGTTTTTGATGGTGTTAATGCTTTCAAAGAGTACTGGTTGGTTATTTTGTTGACTGTCTCTCAGTTTGAGTTGGTCTAATGTGAGCTCACGATTAGATAGAGCTTATACAGTTTTGGCCAGAATATCACCAAAGAAACATTGTATAAGGGGTACATGATGTCAATATGTTTTATTACTGGTGATATTAATTTTGAACAGTTGGCGAACGTTATATCTGCCTGGCTTCTCCACTGTGAAATTATTATTTTCCTTTGTAATCAATAAATAACTTGGGGTAGATACTTTAGGACAATGGAAAGCAATAACGTTATTAGGCTGATTTCTATAATTACTATGCTTTTGTTTTTTGCATACTTTCAAAGTTTCTAGTTCTCTCCATTCACCTCAATCTGAATCAATGTATTTAGTCAGTTGACAATGCTTAACAATGAATAAGACAAACCAAAAGAAGTAAATACCAATATATGCCATTTAAGGTGTTCTGTCATTAAATAATGAGAAATATCTTCTTGAGGATGATGCTGTCTACCTACTCCTTTCACAGACTAGTGGCATTGTTCTGGCCACAGGTGGTTCCTGTTTCCAGCTATAGACTTTCACTCTGGATGTACGATGCAACATCTTACTCTGGTCTCGAGCCTGCAGGTTGAGCTGGAGTGGCCTATATTCGTACCCAGACTTGAATCACTACTCAGCTACAAAGCTTCAGCACTCTCCCTACCTTCATTTATCTCTATGGTTTTCCATATGCTTTTTTCTTCTCTGGAGATCTCACTATTTCTAATCTATAGAGCTTTCCCTTTCATCTTTTAAAGTATGGCTATGTATGTGGAAAAAATTACAAAAGTAATTATGTCATTTTCCCTATCTTTATGTCTTTTTCCCTATTTCTCTGTTTGGGGAGAGGACGACGGGGTAGGGGGTTGGTTTCACATGTGTTTGGTCTGTCATCGAGGACATAAAGACACCTAACAGTTTCTTTTTTAATGATCAGGGTTTAAGGTTTATTTTCATTAGTGAGAGTGTGTGATTTGTTTAACTTGCTTTACCTATTGGAACTATGTTCTCTAAGCTTTGAAAATTACTGCTACGGTGCTGGAGTCTTGAGCTTTGGTGATTAATCTTGTTTCTTGAGGTATTCTAGATAACAGTTTTGTCTCCAAAATTAGATATTTTCAGAGAACTATCTCTCTCTGTTCAGGCTTTTATAATTTGGAAAAAAAATAAAATTTTTAGCTTCACCTTAATTACCCCTTGTTGAAATAACAACTGTGTCTAATATACTATCATTTATTATTTTCTTTTAAGTTATGCTAGATCCAAATTGAGGTTCTGAGCTGAGAATCTGAGCTTCTGGCTTTTGTAAAACAGGGCTAACGTTTTTAAGGCAGTAAAATCTGTGATTTAGGAACTGTGAGTGTAAGTTCAACTTAATTTAAATATAACACAAGTTTCATGTGAATAAAATTCCATGATAGTTTGTTCAATATAGCATATTTATAGCTTTTACTATCATTCTGGGCATAGTCTTTCAATGTGGGGCATGTTTAGAAAAGCCTTGCATTGTTTCTGTTTACCATTTCCACTTTAAAAAAAATGTGACACAGGAGACATGAATTCCAAAGATTAGGATGCCAAGTTATTTCTCATTAAAAATTTCTATTTTTACCTCCTCAGGGGAGAAAAGACATAACATCTGATGTATAAATTACCACCTAAATAAATACCATAGTAACACATAGTAAGTACATACTAGGTACATTCTCAACATCACAAGCTGTCACCTCCTTTAGAGCAAAGATTTTTCCTTATTCCTGTATGTGTAGCCGATATTGTACATACTTTCTGGTAAATGGTGGAAACTACTATTGCCTGTTGAATGGTACAAATTTCCTGGTGAACATTTGGGAATATGCACAGAGGTCTCTAAACTGTGCATACCCTTCGCTCTGATATTTACAATCCTAGGGATATTTGTAGAAAATAATTAAGCAGTATGTTTTGAAAGCTTTATCTCCAGATATCACCACAAGTCTCTTACTTCTCTGTCTCCAATACTGACAATCTAGTTTAAGACATCAATATCTGTGAGTGATTGTAATGCCACTGTTAGTGTCTCTTTGCTTCTAACCCTTGTCCTCACATGGCAGTAGAAATGTAAAGCAGATCACGTCTCCCTTGGTTAATATCATCCAAAGGCTTTTCATTACACTTAGAATAAAACACAAACATTACTTGGACCTTTAAGATCCTACGTAATCTGGACTCTGCACACTCTTTGATCTCAGCACCTATTACCTCTTGTCTTCCCTCACCTCAACTCACTAAGCCCATCCACACTAGCCTTTATTCTGTTTGACAAATACTCCTAGTTCCTTCAGCCTTATAAACTTTGTCTTAACGATTAACTAACTGGAAAAGCTATGTCTCCAAGTGTGGTTGGCTCTTCCTTGAGGCTCAGAGCTCAACTCAAAGGGCAAACCCTTCTCTGACCATCTTACTCCCAACCCCAGTGGGCCCTATCACATCTCCCATTCTATTATGTTTATAGCCCTGATCTTTTTTCTTAGACTAATCATATTTATTTACTAGTTTACTTTTTTATTTTTCATCTCTCCCAACTATAAGGTGGGTTCCATGAAAATATAAAGCTTTCTCGAACTTGTTCATCACTGTATCCTCAATCCTAAAAGAAAGTTTAGCACATAGTAGCAAGAAAAACTAGCGAAAGATGTGAAAGAATGAATGAAAGACAATGCACAGACATTTATCTCTCTAAAATATTATTGCCGTATTAGCAATAAAATAAAAAGTTAGTAAAGACCAACAGCGTGAATTTGAGTAAATAAAGCACAGTACAAATATTTAATGGAATATATGCAAGAATTAATATAATATTGTAAAAAATATTTATTGACATGAATAGATATTCTCAATATGCTATTAATATATTGTATTATTATATATTATCTTTTTTTAAAGTATGCCAAAAAATAATATGTACAACAGGATCTCATTTTGGACATATATAGATATATATCTGGAAAATGTGTCTAAAAGAAAATATAAATATTAACAGTGATGTCATGTGGCAAGACGACAAGTGATTTTCAAATCTTTGTTAATTTATATATTTTCTGTTTTATGAATTATTTCTGCAACAAAAACTATATAAATAAATAATTCCTTGCTGAATTAAATTATAAAAATAGAATCTAACATTACAAATATGACTTTACTCTGCATATTTTAGAGCTCAGCATGAAGGAAAAGGAAATATACTCAGAGTCACAAAAAAAGGAAAAATCCTCAGCTTTTCAGCTTGTTATTAACAAAGCACATATCTCTCTTGCCTTATTTTTTTTTTATTTCTCTCTTTTATTGATCAAGGGGTTTTATCTAGAATCACACAAGAAGTAACAGCTTTAAGTGGTCAACCATTTTTCCTTTTCCAGGGAAGTTCACATTTAAGCCGTCACTGAGAAGTGAAAATCATCCCTATTTTTCTTCCTAAACACCAAAAAAGGAGATCCCAGAATCTTCCTCTGGCACTAACTTCAGTCTTCTTCACCTTCACTGGTAGGAAATTTCATTTTATTTCCAACATAAAGCCTTAATGTCTTTTTCTTGTTTAATACTCAGAGGAGATGAACACACACACACACACCTGTTCACTCTAGTTTTAGCTCTAACAGCACCCTCTATATTGCAATGGAAGTTCAAGTCAAGGGATTCTTCTACAAAAGCTTTCAAAGAGACTCCATTGTTTGTGAAGTCCAAACTCCTTACAAGGATCTTCAATCTGTTCTACTCACTTCACGTCCCTGCATCTGTTTCCTCATCCAAAGTGAATGAACTGAGATAAAGTGGATGATCTCTATGTAAGAGTCTTAGATGTTCTAGGATTCTATGTGACTCCATTTATCTTCAACTAATCACCTTCCTGAACTTTTTGTTTGAACTAAACTTTTCCACCTCTCCAACACATTTTTACTTTCCATTTTACTTATTCTTTTTTCCATGCCCCTCCTTCTCTGCCTATCCAAATTCTGCCCATCCTCCAAGCATTCATAAAGACCTCTCCCACTTCTCCCTCTGCCACAGTCCATGTTCATCCTCTGAGTCCTTTGATGCAGTGGTCTGTAGCATCCTGAGCATGGCTGAATTGAACTGTTTCCACTTGTAATGTTATTTAGAGGAAGTGGGTAATCTCCACAACTAAACTATACTGTGCTCTCTGAAGTCGGAAACCATGCCATCATTTCTTTACAAAGTGATCCACACATCTTGTCTTTAACATCCTTTTTGAATATTTATTCATGGACACACTAAAGCTTGTTCTCACTTCACTTTTCTTGCACGGGTTTCAAATTTTGATTATTTAAACCCCTTTACTAATCATTATTCCTGAGTACCCGTGTGGAATTTGTTCTCTCACCCACTGGCATTTGAGAGTGAATTTTCATTATATCCCTTTCCCACATGTTTCAAACACCCTCAGAGCTACTGGTATTCTTTCAGTTATTCATAGCTTCTCTAATTCTACTAGCAAAGTCTCCAGGGCTGGAATGAGGATTTCTGAAGGACACAATTTGTCTATTCAAAGCAAAAAGAACTGAGAGAGAAGAGCAAATATTCCCACAAAGCTCTTTCCACATTCCTAGCTCTTTAAAATGCTCTCTGTCTTCCACATCTGAGCCCACAAACTGCTAATCCAATTATAGGTCATGGTAATATTTCCACATTCTCACCCTCCTAAACTGGAATGTAACGGAGTAAAACCCAGCTCCCCCTTACAGAAGCCATCACAACAGATGTTAAATTGCAGTATCTGGGAAGAAGCACATGGTAGCAGCCCTGACTAATTGCTAGAGACACATTCTGGACATGAGAGCTGCACCTAAGGTCATCCATAAGGGAAATCCAAATTCAGAAGTGACTGATGATTTTCTTGTATATGAAACTAAAATGCACATGGTCCAGGCAATGAACTTTTCCACTGTTTTGCTTAGTTTATTTTGCATTTTATTACACACTTACCTTCTCAGTGATAATAAGACTAATTCTAAGGATAGTTAAAAAAATCAAGCCAGTATAACTGGTTATCTCTGTCTCTTAACACATAATATCCTCAGCAGGGGACTCAGTTCACCCTGAGATAATCAACATTAAAAATACACTTTGTACGTATGATTTGTTCCCTACCATTCTGTGCTTTTTTATTACTCTGTAAGTTTACCTCAAATTGCTTTAGAGTACTTTTTCATCTAATTAGTCTGTCCCTTATTTTAATGCCTAACATTGGCCCTAGGCTAACACTTTTTACATGCATTACCTCATTAATCCTCACAACAGCCCTAGAAGTTATGTACTGGATTTGCCATTTTCTATCTGCTGTGAGATCTTGGGCCTGCTACCTAACTTCCCTGAGATGTCATGCTCTGTAAAACAGAGGAAATAACAGTTATTTGGTAAATAAGTTCACTCAAGGAAAGTGATTAGTAGAATGCCTGGCTCACTCAGATTAAGTGTTCTACAAACGTTTGCTGTTACTATTATCATTATTCTCATTATTTCCATTTTCCAGGTAACATACCTGAAACACAGAGAGGTGAGTGACTTTTCTGATGTCACTCAGTCAATAATTTTCTAAGTCCTGATTTGGCCAGGGGGCTCTCTGACCATGGAGCCCATGTTCTTAGCATTATATTGAGCTGCCTCTGGAATACTCACATCACTGTCAGTTCTGATTTTGACTTATCATTTCCCAATATTGCTTCTATTCTCCTCCACCCTCCTCCAAAAAGTGAGGGGGAAAATATATCTATAATATCTATCTATCTATCTATCTATCTATCTATCTATCTATCTACACAGCAATATACAGCAACAAAAAACTAAAAGAATTTTGGGCATACATAAAATAAATTATTTCTTGGGGGGAAAAAGTAAATGTTGATCCCTGAGAATTCTCTGGGATTTGAATACTGAAGTTGTGCATACACGCACATATTCCTGAATACACACACACACAGAGATCCAATTTTACACAAAAGGTGATTGCATCAACTCACTTTGATCCTGCAGAATGATTAAAATATCTCTGGTTTTGGCAGAGTGTAGACTTTACCACTGAGAAGCCCAAAGTAACCAGGGGGACTGTAGAGTACTATCTGTGTAATGCACTTATTCAGAAGTAATTCAATTGGAAAAATATTTCCAGCAAGCTAAAACATGCTCAGCTTAGATTCATACCATTTCAGGAAGTTTTTTCAGTAGAATGGTGGCAATAATTACCTAACTCTTAGATCTAACCACAAAAAATTGACATTTTTTTGTGAGTTAAAAAATGTTCAAATTTTGGCAGTTTTATATGGTTCAACCTAGATATATGGTAGCTAATATAATAGTAAGGTTATTAAGCTTATTTGACTGTAATTAATAATCTTAGGTTCAAATAATTAGTAACATACACCCACAAACAGTAATTTTGAAAAATAAAAAGCTTATTATTTTTTATAATTGCATTTTTTAAATGGCTCTAAAATTTGTGTTCCGAGTAAGAGGGAAAATCAGGTTACGTTCTAATATTTAGGGATTTGCGAAATTCTCTGTTAAACTTTTTGCCTTGACAAAGCCACAACATCAAAGCTATGTAGATCGTGTTCCCTTTCAATGCAACCATCCTAAAGAGAAACTCAGCAGATTTTTCTAAATAGTATTATGATGGCCATTTATATAACCAATTTATTACAACATATCAGAAGTTAGACACTATGCCATAATTCAAGCTGAGGAAAAGTATAGATAAAGGGAGACAAGTTTCATGAATATAAAAAATATTAAAAATAATAAAACAGAACAAACTTCTGTCCTCCCAAGACCCCAGGAACAAAAGTTAAAGATTTCATTTGTTTCATGTGTAAAACATCAAGTTGTGAATAATTCTGATTGAAGGGAACAGGCACATTTGAATAGGAGCTTGATCTCACTTAAAATCAAACTTAATTTAGCTGCTTAATTTGTTCAATTCTTAGCAAAAATAGCATCATCTGCCTCTCTCCTGCTGTCCTTACCCATAGAGTATTAATACATTTTTTTCATTCATAGAAAAATAATATTTGAATATCATCAGTCACTGTTAGACCCTATAGGTACTCCAGCCATGTTGGAATTGCCAAGTGACACCTATATTTGTTGACTTCATGCGACATAGAGCCAAGTGAAATTTACTGTGTGTCAATTACCGGCTGGGCTATGTGCTAAGGCTGGGTAGATCATGGTCCAGGATTGAGTCCCTGCTTTCACCAACATCAGTCTGGTAGGAAAGAAAGACTATAAACAAGTAAACAAATGTCACTTTCTGAGGTGTGCAAATACACGAAAAAATCGAAGAATGTTGTGAAAAAGACCAAGGAATGGGGAAAGGCAGTCACTGTGTTAGGAAGGGTAGAGAAGGAAGGCATCTCTGAGGAGGTGATATTTGAGCAGAGAGCTGAATAAGTAGAAAAAAACCCAGCCATGCAAAGGTATGAAGAAAGAGAGTCCCAACCCCAGGAAACAGCCAGTGCCATGGCCCTGGGCAGGAATGGCTTGGAGAAGAGATCAGTTTCAAGCAGGTTAATGCATTTGTGGAGCACCTGTTCCACCTTCTCAGAGCTTGGAGAAGATCTAAAGACTTGCATATAGCTTTTGTGAGGCAGTCCTTCCAAGGGTCATTAGTAGTTTTTTCAATCTCCCCTCTTATTTGGAGATAAAGCCAATTTAGCCAGGACTCTCATTTGGTGAGGACACTTTCCTCAGCTTCCTTCAGGATTTTACTAATTAAGAAACCCTAGGAGCCGGCCCAGTGGCGCAAGTGGTTAAGTGCCCGCGCTCCGCTGCGGCGGCCTGGGGTTCCCGGGTTCGGATCCCGGGTGCGCACCCACGCACTGCTTGGCAAGCCATGCTGTGGCAGCGTCCCATATAAAGTGGAGGAAGCTGGGCACCGATGTTAGCCCAGGGCCAGTCTTCCTCAGCAGAAAAAGAGGAGGATTGGCAGATGTTAGCACAGGGGTGATCACCTCACACACACAAAAAAAGAAACCCTAGGGGCCGGCCTGGTGGTGCAAGCGGTTAAGTGTGCGCGCTCCGCTGTGCGGCCCCAGGTTCGCTGGTTCAGATCCCAGGTGCGCACCAACACACCACTTGTCAAGCCATGCTGTGGTGGCGTCCCATATAAAGTAGAGGAAGATGGGCATGGATGTTAGCCCAGGGCCAGTCTTCCTCAGCAAAAAGGAGGAGGATTGGCAGATGTTAGCTCAGAGCCGATCTTCCTCACACACAAAAAAAGAAACCCTAAATGAGTTTTCTTGCTTGCCCACATTTCCCATTCTTTCTGTGTTCCTGGTTTTACAGTGCAGGACTATTATTATGAACGAGAGAATCTTATTTTGCTACTTTGTAATATAAGAAAATATCATATTTTAGCTTTTTAAATGCTTCAGAATCGTTATTTTTAGAAAAACACAACTGTCTGCATGCAAGAGGCGGCACTGAAACTTATTCATTTTTTTTTATCAGTCTGAAAGAAACATATTCTCAGAAGAATAGGTGTCTGCATGTTCTGCTATTCCTCTTTGGCTTTTTTGCCCTATCTTAGAAGCATTTAGTGATTCCAGGACAAGCTTCATTTTCAGGAAAACTTATTACCAAAAGAAAATTATGTTACTGTACAGCAGACACTACACTAGAGTCCTTAATACATTTTTGTCTATTTCCCTACCTACACTCCAAATTAACTGTTTTCAAATCTGTTAATAACTACATCATATCATCAATTATACATCCAAAAATCTTTTGTTATAGGAGTTAATTTTATATCCCTAGGCCCACTATTATAAAAGCAATCTCCTTGGGATGCTTCTAATTTTAATATCTCTGAGATCTGGGGGCTGCTGACTAAAAGTTGGGTAGTGAAACTCTTGTTGATTTCTGTTACGCATTCAGAGAAGGCAAAGTGTCACAGTGCCAGCTGCAGAGGGTCAGAGGGTGCAATGTAAAGAACACTGAACTGGAAAGCAGGAGACGTGACTAAGGGCTGCCTCCATTGCTTGCTACCTCATAGTCTCAGAGAAGTAGCTTAACCTCTCTAAGTTTCAGTTTTTGCTTCTGTGAAATGGGATTACCAATACGTGAGAAGTGTGCACCTTGTAACTCTGCCCCAAGATACACATCAAACATGACATGTGAAAGCCCTCTTTAATGACTATACATGAGAAAGCAGTGTAGCCTAGTGTTTATGCACGTGCTCTCCGGATTCCAAGAGCTGGCTTGAAATTCCAGCTCCACCACTTACTACTTGTGTAATCTGGGCACATTATTTAATATCCGAAAGCTTGGGTTTCCTCAGTTGTAGAATAATAATAACTACATCACTGGCTGCTGGCACGAATAAATGGAATTATATAAATTCAAACTCTGGTAATCATAGCATTCAATAAGTAAGCTGTGTATACCATTAAAGCATTAATTTAACAGTGTTGATTTTTGTTAATTGTCCAAGAAAACGTTAAAGAAAAATCCAAGAGTAAAAATGATCACCTTTGCTAATTTTACTTACAAAGATAAAAATTTAATGTTATTCCCCAGTTCACAACTGAATGAAAACTGTCATACATAAACAGAATGATACACAATTATATTGGAGATCTCCCAGCAAGCAAAATCCCAGGACCCAGTGGCTTCACTGGTGAATTCTACCAAACACTTAAAGAAGAATTAACACCAGTCCTCCTCAAACTCTTCCAAAAAATTAGAGAGGAAGGAACTCATTCCATGAGGCTAGCATTACCCTAATATCAAAGTCACACAAAGACATTACTTGAAAAGAAATCTATAGACCGATATCCCTGATGAACACTGATGCAAAATCTTCAACAAAATACTAGCAGACAGAATTCAACAACATATTAAAAGAATTATACACCATGACCAAGTAAGCTTTATTCTTGAAGTGCAAGAATGATTCAACATATAAAAATCAATGTAATACAACACATCAACAAAATAAGGGGGAAAAAAAACCCATATGATTATTTCAATTGATGCAGAAAAAACATTCTATAAAATTCGGCACTCTTTCATGATAAACACACTCAACAAACTGGGAAAAGAAGGAAACTACCTCAACATAATAAAAGCCGTATATGAAAAGCCCACAGCTAACATTATATTCAATGGTGAAAGACTGAAAGCTTTTCCTGTAAGATCAGAGACAAGACAAGAATGTCCACTCTCATCATTCTTATTTAACATAGTCCTAGAAGTCCTAGCCAGAACATTTAGGCAAGGAAAAGAAATAAAAGGCATTCAAATTAGAAAGGAACAAGTAAAATTATCTCTGTTCACAGACAACATAATGTTATATGTAGACAATCCTAAAGATTCCACACACAAGAAAACTTAGAATAAATGAATTCAGGAAAATCGATGGACACAAAATCAACATTCAAAAATTATTTGCATTTCTATACACTAACAATGGACAACCCAAAAATGAAATTAAGAAAACAACTCCATTTATAATAGCATCAAAAAGAATAAAATACTTAGGAGTAAACACAACCAAGGAGACGAGAGACCTGTATTCTGAAAATTGCTGGTGAAAGAAATTAAAGAAGCCACAAATAATTGGGAAGACATCTTATGTTCATGGTTTGGAAGGCTTAATATTATTAAGTGACGTAGAGTGTTAATGCAATCCCTATCAAAATCCCAACAGTGCTTTTTGCAGAAATAGAAAAGGCCATCCTAAAATTTATAAGGAATCTTAACAGATACTGAATAGCCAAAACAATCTTGAAAAAGTTGTACAAAGTAGATGGTTTCTCATCTAATTTCAAAATTTATTACATAGCTACAATAATCCAAACAGTGTGGTATTGTCATATAGACAGACATACTGACCAATGGAATAGAATGGAAAGTCCAGAAATAAACCCTTATGTATATGGAAAATTTTCTTCAACACGAGTGCCAAGATGTCTCAATGGAAAAGAGATAGCAGTCTCTTCAACAGATGATGCTGGAAAAAGTGGATACCCACATGCAAAAGAATGAAATTGGACCCTTACCTTACATCATGTATAAAAATTAACTCAAAATGGATTAAAGATCTAATGGTAGGATCTAAAACTGTAAAACCACTAGAAAAAAATATTGTGGAAAAGCTTCACAACATGGATTTGCAAATGATTTCTTAGATATGATACCAAAAGTACTGGCAACAAAAGAAAAGATATACAAATGGGACTACAACAAATTTAAAATTTTCTATGCATCAAAGCACACAATCAATAGAGTGAAAAGGCAACCTAAGGAATGGGAGAAAATATTTGCAAATCATATCTGACAAGGGGTTAATATCCAGAATATATAAAGAACTCATACAACTCAACAATAAAAAAAAAAAAATCCTGACTAAAAAATGGGCAAAGGACTTGAATAGACATTTCTCCAAAGATGACATATGAATGGCCAATAAGCATATAAAAAGATGCTAAACATCACTAATCATTAGAAAATGATCAAAACCACAACGAGATATCACCTCACATCCATTAGGATGGCTACTATAAAAAAAAAAGAAAAGAACAAGTGTTGAGGATGTAGAGAAATTAGACTCCTGTGCACTGTTAGACTCAAAACTCTTGTGCACTGTTGGTGGGAATGTAAAATGATGCAGCTCCTATGGAAAACAGTATGGTAGTTCTTCAAAACATTAAAAATAGAATTACTATGTGATCCAGCAATCCCACTTCTGGGTGTATGTCCAAAAGAATTGAAAGCAGGATCTGGAAGAGACAATTGCACACCCATGTTCATAGCAGCACTATTCACAATAGCCAAGAGGTGAAAGAGACCCAAATGTCCATTAACAGATGAATTTTTAAACAATTGGTTAAACATCAGATGAGCGGTCTATATAATGGATTATATTTCAGGCTTAAAGAGGAAGGAAATTCTGGCACATGGTACAACATGGATGATCCTTGAGGACATTATGCTAAATGAAATAAGCCAGTCATAAAGAGACCTGTACTGTATGATTCTTCTCATGTGAGATATCTAAAGTAGTCAAATTCATAGAGACAGAAAGTACAATGACATTTTCTAGGGACTAGGAGGAGAAGGAAGGGGAAGTTGTTTAATAGGTATAGAGTTTCAGTTTTGGAAGATGAAAACGGTTCTAGAGATTGGTAGCACAATAATATGAATATACTTAATACTACTGAATTGTACACTTAAAAAAAGTATATTAGGCACACTTATTAGCTAAGGTACCGTGTGTGAAAAATGATGAATCATTTTGCAAAGCAACTTTCACTTGCTTTATAATTTTGGATTTCTACATAGTTATTTAGTAAACCTTCCCATTTTTTCACATGAGATGTAAAAATAAAAGAAAAGCTGGAACTATTCTTTCTCTCTCCTTTTGCACAAATGTACTGAGTAAAAACCTTAATATCACGAAGTCTCTGTTGCTAGAGGGTACAGAGAGATTGGTTTGATCAAGTTGATCAGGAAAAAATTAACTTGGGATACATGTATATATATATACAATAGCCAAGGAAAATTGCATTTATGGCTCACTCTCATGACACCATTATTTTTAAAAAGTCACCTTGAATAACAGAAGTTACATGCACATCACCATTCTCTTTTCAAACCAAACAATTGATTGAGTGATCATTGATGTAAATTGCTACTTTCACCAGATGTGGTACATCTGATGGTGGTCTCGAAAGTGATCCTTGAAACTTGTGCCATTAAGCTTTAAGAATTCATTTTCTCCCAGCGCACTGGCCAGCAGTGCACATTATTAAGTACATCAAAATGAAATTATTTATAAGATGCTTCTTGTGTGTTTTGATCCCCCGTGGAGTTTCCTACAATGGTTCGTTAATCTGCTGCCTACAAAAGAATAACTTTGCAAGGGATATTGGGGAGAAAGGAATAGACAAACAAATACCCCATGTAGATTTCCATGAGCATTTGTCATGGTTGACTACAATGCACACTACGTCATATCATGTGGCCTTCTTTCAAATAAATTTGTCTTACCTTATTTATACATACTTGCAATAGGTAGATCCTATCCCATCCTATCTATTTTATTTTTTCCTTCAATTCTAGGCAGTGATTTTATAGGAAAAGTGAAAAGAAGGAGGAAACTGACAGAGAAAGACACGAAGTGCTATGTAGACCCTTTTCAATACTTTAGATGCTTATTTTTGTTCTGCTCAGCATGAGATAGGCTCATTCTCTCTGAAGCAGCAGCTCTGAAGAGATCTGACAGTATTAAAAGAAAGGACATTTTAAAATAAGTACATATCACTGCTTTCATACTTTTGACAAGCTTGTAGAAGCTGAGAGCAACCCAGGCAGGAGCAAAGAGAATATGCTTAGTCAATGCTTCCAAGAGAATACCTGATGTGCTAAGATGAAATAGAATGCATATGATCACTTTTGGAGGCAACGCCAATTTTAAAAAAAAATTTGAGAGGAAAGTGGCATTGGGCACAGAGCTTTACCACTGCCTCTAGCAGATATTCTTAATAACCATTGAATGCACCAATAGGCCAGGATTTCTGGAATTGAAGTGGCATCCTCTTCCTTTGTGAGTATGACCAGCCACCACATAGCTGCCTTCTGCAAGTCGAGAGTCAGCACTTGACACTCCTTAAACCGTGAGCCCTAACACCCTACTTTAATCCTAGCCCTGCATGATGTATAGGCGTGCCTCTCAGTAGCCTTTAAAAATTGTGGTTATTGGTTTTTATTATCATAAAACTGGTTATAGAAAATGTGAACACTATGTAAATATATGATAAAGAAAATTTAAATAGCTCAAAATACCACTATCCAGTGAACACACTGGACCTTTCTTTCCTTCAGGTAATTTTGTTAATGGAGTGTTCTCAATATTACAAATTTAGAACCTTATCCTATGTGAGCACACACATGCATACACACACGCACACGTGTACACACACACACAACTTCATAATCCTTGCATTTTATAAAGCCAAGGCTGGGACTGCTTTTCCCAATTCTCCCCACACCGTTTCTCCTCGTTATCTTTTTGAAGTCATCAAATGCAAGCTAGTACCATGTGTCTCTTTCAGACCACAGTGGCCCTCTCTCTTCCCTTCCATGACCCTGGGGAATGACAGAGCCCCAAAATGGAAAGAATCCGAGTCCCTGAGTCATAGCATAAAGGAAAGCTGCCTGCTAAAAAAGGAACAACTTCATCTGTTCAATGAGTGAGGAACATACTTCTATTACGTTAAGTCACTGAAATTTTGGGGCTGATTATGGAAGCTCGTGTTAGCCTAATGCGCAAAGAGTAATAAATTCACCAGATGTTCATCTATTAAATTCATGGATCATGATAGAACTGGAGTTTCAATGACTAGGTTACTAACTTCCTGTGCAGCGTCCAACTAGAGGAGTCCTGCAGTCTCCTTTGCAAATTGGAGAGAATGATGCCCATCTTGCAAGATTCTTGTAAGAATTAAAGAGCATATATAAGTGTTTTTGTG